>NC_089582.1:34378505-34678505 GCF_019320115.1 Miscanthus floridulus | reverse complement strand
TGATATTAGCTGATTCAGATGCGTCACAGGAATCGACTCTCTTCGAATGATGTCAGCAGATAACGACAATTTGCTACGGTTGGCGTCGGGAAA
The DNA here is from genome assembly GCF_019320115.1 of Miscanthus floridulus. Classification (NCBI taxonomy): domain Eukaryota; kingdom Viridiplantae; phylum Streptophyta; class Magnoliopsida; order Poales; family Poaceae; genus Miscanthus; species Miscanthus floridulus. The sequence goes on along the minus strand of NC_089582.1, from coordinate 34,678,412 downwards.
TATATGTAGGACTCTACAAAAAGGGAAATATTATGGTCCAAGTTATCTTAAGTTAGGAATATTTTCTTTTATACCAAAAGTTGTAATGAGTCATACTTGAGTAAGATTCATGCTTAGGCTCTGGGTATAAATATTGGACCCCATCTATTGTAAAAAAGACATCCAATCAATCAATACAAATTACTTTTTTTGGCTTTACGCCAACCCTTAGGAGTAGGAGTAGTGTAGATCTCGTCTAGTTCTTCAACAAGTAGGGCTACATAGGTCTGGCCGACCTTTGGCTTGTCTGTAAGTACCGTCATGGCTTATACTTCTGTTTGTATAGCTGCATCGGTTAAGTTCAACCTCCATTGCAAACTCTAGTATAAGCTAGTTATTGACTTTTATCTAGTTCAAGTATGGCTGCATCGGTTAAGTTCGACCTTCACTGCTCGAATTAGATTAAGGTCAAGTTATTGGCTCTACTTAAGGGTGGCGTCCTTTGGGTAGATTCATTAAGTTACCAATCTTGCTGATGTTCTTATTGTTATTAGTTTTCAGCAACATGAATCGGCCCGATCGAGATCGATATAGATCGGCCTCACATCCTTTTAGTCCGTCGTTTGCTTTGTTACAATATGATATTTCTTACTTTGAGTGATGGGTTACGTTTTATCGGCTGTTCTATCTCGATCTTGATCATGCATAGTACGCGGTTAAGGCACGTATGATCTTAAAGAGGTTTACTGGCTAGTTAAATCTGGTCTATAGTTCGCTATTATGGCTATAACGATCCGGTCGATCTTCACTGATGACACTTTAGATCGAAGGATGCTAGTTGGTTGATTTGTTTTTGATTAGGCTTGACCTTAACTGTTTGTTATGCCAGCATCGGCTAAATAGCCGATCGCCTATGCTTTAACGCCTACAATGTGTCTCCATGATTCTGTTAAATGTGAATAAATCTGTGTACTTTAAAGGTTTGATTTGTTGTCTTTATCATGACTGCCATCGATCTGGTTGAACCCCACTGTTAGAGATAACAGGTTAAGTATGATGAGTTCATAGATTCGTCCATGTTAAATAGTCGATTGTTCACATGCTATAGTCCCTTTTCACTTGAATCGGCTATTTTAGTCGATTCGCCTGAGCATCCACACATATAGCGTGTCTTTTGAAAAGCCTGTCAATGTATAGATGGTTTTACAGATTCTTCAGTTTTTGTTTGTTATTATCATCATAGCTGCCATCGATCTAGTCAAATGTCACTGTTGATGGTAACATATTAGATTCAGAGCATTTATAGATCTATTTGTACTAAATAGTCGATTTGTTCGCATGTTATATCCTTTCTCGTTAGATTCATCGGCTCAACGCGTTACACTGGTAATACCCACCTAGCTAATGATTTTACTTAAATCTATGTGTGTTGTACTTGTCAACATAAAATCAATCGTGATCCATGAGCTTTATAGTCCGTAACAACCGATTTATGTACGTATCAACTATTTAGTCGATTTTCCCGTCTAGCTGCTCCTGAAGCAGCACACTTGGAACTATTTGGGCAAAATTGGCATGTTCCACCTTAAATTACTAATAAACTTTCTCTCCTTGTCAATTACAGGTCAAATTGACTGGCATGCCTTGGGAGGAATTCATAGGATTGGTTAGCCATGCGTTGAAGCCAAGCGGATCTCCAGCCTTGGTCCATCAAGCAGATCCTTCCGGCTTGCTATGTGCCTTGCACATTGACATGTTTTGCGTCGACACACATTGTGGCATGCCCAGTTGGACCCCACAATCATCATGGCGACTTACAACAATAGTGACATTCTTATAGTGCCTTATGAAGACCTACCTGATGAGGATAAAGATGTCATCAATAAAGCTATAGAAGAATTTTAGAACAAGTGTTTGTTGTCCTACACCACGACACATGACAATAAAGTTGTTTAGAAGTATCCACTACCAAGAGTTTTGTTGAATGAGCAGTCAGATATAGGTGAAGCTAAAGACATGTGTTTCTTCATAGAGGCTATAAACAAATCTATTCATGATGCCATATTGAACCATAATATAGTTTTCTTGAACACATTCCACAACACCATGAAAGAGGTGTTTCATGGATTTCTAATTGATTAGGTTGGGTCGGCTTATTACAACATTCCACATCCGTCAACTCAGGGGACTAATCAAGTTGGTACTAGCCATCAAGAAGCAACACTAACTGGTAATGATGATGTCCAGGCAATTCAGAGCTCATCTAAGCAAATTCAAGGTGCCACCACCAATCAAGTACAAAATAATCCTAGATCAACGATGCAGTATGTGTAATAGCTGACAGGGCATGGTCAGAACCAGATGGTTAATTTTGGCACATCAGGACAAATACCATCGTTGGCTCAAAAAATAGCACCATTAGTTCAAAGGATTCGTAAAGATACAAATCCCAGCATCTACAACTAGAGACTTCAAGCAGCAAACCAGCAAATGACCCAGCAAATAGAGATTCCATAAGGGTATCATTATGGCATAGATTACAATACTGTTCATATGATTCCAAATCTAGGGTATCAAGGTACCCAGAATTTTAATCCACATATGGGTCAGTAATTGCAGAGAAATCTAAATTCAAATGTTGTTGAGTTGTTGCTTAGAGTGACCGAGATGATGAAGAATAAGTTCGGTTTGAAGCCAAAAGGGCAGACCTTCTCATACAGACGCCCATATCTAGAATGGTATGATTTGGTCACTCTTCCTATAAATTATAGGCTCCTAGAGTTTGCTAAGTTCACTGGCCAAGATAGCACAAGAATAATAGAACATGTTAGTTGGTATCTTACATAGTTGGGTGAAGCATCCATTGAAGAGGCCCATCAGGTTTGTTTCTTCTCCTTGTCCCTATTAGGACCAGCCTTCACTTGGTTTTCATCATTGTCAGTTAACTCCATTGCTAATTGGGCTGACCTAGAGAAGAAGTTTCATACATATTTTTACACTAGGATAGGAGAAAAGAAAATTACCGATTTGATGACTATAAGGCAGAGAACTAATGAATCAGGCACCAAGTTTCTTCAAAGATTTCGAGAGACCAAAAATTTATGCTTCTCATTGAACGAGTGGTAGCGCTCAAGGAATTTATGCTAGCTGCATTGGCCGTTCAAGGAATGTTGCCAATGTGGAGAGAGAAGTTACTAGGACAAGAGTTTGACAATTTAGGTCAGTTGGCTCAACGAGTGACAGCGCTCAATAGCCAATTCTAGAATATGCATAGAGATACCTGATTCTAGAAGAATGTTGCAATTACCAAAACCTATAATCCATATTCAGTCGATGACGGCTATGAAGACAATGAAGAAGAAGAGATTGCCATGGCAGAATGGAATTGGGGTAAGAAGACAGTAATGGTGCCAAACCCTTGCGGAAGAGGAGTCGAAGAAAGCTGTGATTTTGACGTCATAAAATTGGACAAGCTCTTCGATTTCTTACTTGAGAAGGGACATATCAAGTTGCCTGACAATCATGTTATGTTGCCTCTCGATTAGTTGAAGAATAAGAAGTTCTGCAAATTTCACAATGCTACTTCTCATTCTACTAATGAGTGCAGAGTTTTCTGACAACATATACAGAGGGCTATTCAGCAAGGATGGCACAAATTTGATACATCTTGAAAAATAAAAGTTGATGATAATCCTTTCCCAAGAGATTAGAACATAGTTGATGCTAGGTTGTTCAAAGGGAAGACTAAAGTCCTAACATCAACTAGGGCCAAAGAAGCTAGAACCATCGACCTAAAGATGCAAATATTGGCTGATGAATATAGAGAGATTAAAAGGCATCGTTACCAACATAAGAGCCGATATGAGAAGGGAGATGTCAAGCGATGGGGCAATAAGGCCACGTGTCACATCTTTAATTTTGTTGAATAAATGGCAGCGGCAAAAGGAAAAGGATTATCAGTGTTGGGAAAAGGAGAAAGAATACTAGCATCAACAAGAAGAGGAGAGGTATGAAAGAACGCAAGCTGAATCACATTGGAATTGTCCTTTCTTTAGACATTGTTGGAATGAAGGTCTAAAATTGCCTACTAGAAATAATTGCCCAGAGTGCAGTGAGCAATATTGGGAGTTCAGACAATCTCAAGCCAACCGCCAGTCTATCCATGCTCAAGATGAGTATCATCATAATATGGATTAGCGCTTAAAAAATAGAAGTGTTCATGATCGGCTAGGAAAGTGAGTTGTTGATCAAAACTGGGCTGATTATAAAAAACAAGATAATGAAGAAGAATATGTTTGGAAGGAAGGGCAATGGTGTCCAGGAGGTTTGACAAGAAGCCAGAAAAGAAAGGTGCAATGCCTAAGGAACAGAGAGCGAGAATAGGCTCAGACATCTGGTAGACCTCAAGTGTGGCATGCTAAATAAACAACTGATAGGAGTCAACCATCGGCTAATATTCAAATGGCTTTTCTATTGCCATCAGAATTTAGGGCTCCAGCAGATCAAGAAGTTTATTTAGATTTTAATGAATTGGAGCATGAGTAGATAGTTGCCAAGTTGACGATAATACAACAGGCTATATTCGATAAGCTGGCCAAGCATCGATACTTGAAGGCTTTATATGTGAAAGGTTTGGTCGATGGGAAGCCGATGAACAAAATGTTGATGGATGGAGGAGCTTCTGTTAATCTTATGCCTTGTACCACTTTTTGTAAACTTGACAAGGGACCAGGAGATTTGATTGAGACTGACATGATGCTTAAGGATTTTGGCAGAAATGCATCCAAGACCAGGGGGGCAATGAACATCGAATTGACAATCGAAAGTAAGACTTTGCTCACCACATTCTTCATCATTGATGGAAAAGGTTTATATAGTCTACTCCTTGGTCATGATTGGATTCATGCAAATTGTTGTGTACCATTAACCATGCATCAATGTTTGATTCAATGGCATGGAGATGTTGTTGAGCTAGTTCGCGTTGATGAATATGTGAGTATCACAACATCTAATCTAGTATATTGGGAGCTAGAAGACTTCGAGTATTTTTCTAGCAAGCTATGTGAAGGAGGCTTCATTAAGATCAGTAATGAAAGCCAACAGTCGATCCAAGCAATTAACTCTAAGAGTCTATTTTAATGGATAATTCAATAGATGGCACAAGTGGTAAGTTAGGGCATGACTTCGCGTCGGCCAGTCGATTAAAGGAGATAGACCTTGGTCTTGGAGATAGGCCTAGGCCAACGTATGTGAGCGCTAAGTTGGATCTTGAGTACAAGCCAGAGTTGATAGATTTATTAAAGGAAATTTAAAGATTGTTTTGCTTAATAAGGTGCTTGGTCTAGGTCGGTCAGTTGTTTAAACTTTGGTCTGAAGAGTCCCAGTGCAACCTGTTAAGAAGAGATCGATAGAAAATGTTTGAAGGAATATTATCCTAGCATTTGGATCAATACTTGGTAGCCGATTTGTTCAATCATCGGCTCTAATAGCCGATACTAGAAGGGTATCACGTCTAGTTTAAAAATAGACCCAAAAGGGGAAAAGCCGATACGAGATGTATCGCCTATAGAGTAAAAACAAACACAGAAACAATCATGATGTATATGAAGGCATTGTAGAAAGCACACTGAGATACAATCATCGAAAAATAGAAGACTTTATTCATTGATTAGTTCGCCCTAAATACAAACTAATCAAAGACATTGTTAACCACATCATGAGCATATGTGATGTCCACAATGGTCTCCGCTGCGTCGACAAATTCCTCGATCAACTCCTCGTGCTCCTCGGGGCCATCGCCCATTAGGAAGACGGTCTCCATGGTGTGGCACTCGTACCTAGTCTGGACCTATGCCGTGGCCAGTGCCACCAATGTGCCATGATAGACGCCATGACGGGCGATCTCCTAGACGTGGGCCGGAGCATCATGGAGGTGGGCGTTGATGAGGGGGCCCCGGGCATTGACGACCGCCGTAGCCACATTCGCCGCTAGTTGTAGGATCTTCAACTGCACCGTCAGGGCTGGCGATCATAGAAACAAAAGAGCTATCAAGATAAAGGCAGTGGAAATCAAAATAAAGGTGTTCTTGGAGTCTATCTTACCCGTCACCATGGCATCGGATTCGGCCAACCACGCCTGAGCAGCGCTGGCCTCTTACTCGGTGGTGTGAAGGGTGGCTTGAGAGACCCTAAGGCAGATCTCAAGCTAGCCATTCTCCTGAGTTGCCTCAGAATAATGGTCCTGGGCTGCCCTCCACCCTCGGAGGAAACACCAGGCATCGTCGCTGTTGTAAGAATTGGAGGAGTCCGACGACGAGTCCGGTGTAGAGGATGTAGCATCGGAGGGCTCATCGGCCCTAGGAAGAGGATGAAGGCTATCATTCAAGGCAAACCTATAGACAAGTTAGAAAAGTTCTTCACCATGAGTAGAAGATATTGGTCTCACCTCATGCGTCGAAGGCACTGGCTCACTGGCATGTCCTCCTTCGGAATCTCCTCTGCCGCACATTGGCCTCGGTTGTCCTCGCTGGCCATGAAGTTTGGTTGGATCTACAAGAAGGGGAAGAAAATTGCTATAGAGTTTGTAAGGGCGGGGAAGTGCAATGGAACGTAAATAGTTGTGAGTATAGATGTGTTCGAGGCCTGAGACCCGGCTGGTATTTGAAGCCACGAAGTGAGGTGGTGGACGTCTCGGGACATGCAAAAGGCAACCACAATTAATAGGAGGCGAAGCGCCTCCTCACTAATGTTGAAGAGAATGTGGCGTTGGTGACTGAGGATAGAAGATTGAGGGGTTCTCTTAATAAAGGCCATGTTTTTAGACTTAATCGAATCAAGGTTAGAAGTCTAGAATCGACTATTTTCAAATCGGCTCTTTAGCCGAAACAAGAAATACAACAAGGTGACAAAAAATATGGTTATCATTGATTCTACACAAGATACATGTTGATATACATATTACAAGTCTAGAACATCATGGATTGCTTTCAATGCTTCTAGCCGGATAGCATCGACTTCTACGATTTGTTGCTTGTCTTCTTCGGCTGATCCAGGAATATCCTCAAGACTGTTGTAGATGGCCTTGCCTTCTCTGACCTTAGCCATTAGTTCTTTTTTCTTTTGCTTAATGGCATTGGGTATTTGAGCCAGATTGGACTTGTGGCTATCAATGGTAGCCTTCACATTCTCTAGGTCCTTCTCAAGTTCTACACGCCTAGCTTCTAGTTGGGTCAGCTCTAGATCGATCCTGAGAGAGGAGTTCTTCAAATCATTGATCAGTTGTGTTAGCTCTTTGGCCTCTTGCCTGTTGGAGTTCTTCTTGGCCAATAAAGCTTCATGGGTAGATTGTCTCCTCTGAGCCTTTTTCACCTTTGGAGCTTGATCTTCAATGACGGACAAAGATGACAAGACCTTGGTAAGAACCTGGGATGAATTATCCTTAAAGGCCAAGGAGACTCTTTGCATTAAATCCGCATCTTGGACTAAATCAGCTATATTCTTCTCAAGCATTGGCAATATATCCCTTAGCCGATTTTTGGTCTCTTCTGATAGGGCTTCTTTAGAAGAGGCGGCTGATGAGCTGATTTCATCTTCATCTAGATACTCTTCAAGATTAAAAGAGTAGCTCAGAGTTAGAAGATTAAGTACCTATATATAAGAAAATCTTGTTAAGAGGATTGAATCAGTTGATAATAAGATAAATGATGAAGTAAGTATGGTACCTTCTCTGAGATAGCTTCCATCTGAGAAGAAGGAATGATTGATGATGCACCAATGATATCTAGTTGAATCGGCTCTAAACTCTCAATATTGGTATCTACAAACATCAAGGAAGATTTTTAGTTCATGATTGTTGCAGAGGGAAAAATGGATATATGATTTTCTTATCATCAGTTGTGTGCTGAACTGGGGAATCGATAGTCTGGACGTCGACAATAGCAGGATCATTTTCAATGCTAACATGATCATTTAAAATAGGAAGACTATCAGACTCCTGCTCTTGCATGAATGTATCCTCAGGGAATGTCTAGCATGGTAAATGGTTAAAGAAAGGTGAAAACTGAATAAAAATCAAGAATTTTGAGAAAAATACCTTGACAGCATCAAGGGGTGAAATGGAAGGACTCACATCTTTTGCTATCTTGGAAATGTCGGATGTTTCAACCGAAATCGGCTCCTTTTGAGGATCGGCCGATGAAGGTTTAGTTGATGATGACTTGAACACTTAGGACAACAGTTCCGCACCTAGAGTAGGTTGAGACACAATGATTGATAACTGTGAAGAAAGGAACGGGATTTGAGGTTGAATATCACTTTGAGATGAGGGGTAATTATTTTACCTGGGCAGTCGATGGTCTTGTTCGGCGAAGTCTTTTCCCAATAATTGTTTTTTGGGTTGTCCCTTGGGCCGCCTTGCGCTTTGAATGTTGATACATTACGATTGTGGAGGCAGCATGAGTTTTCATTAGCTTCTTCAGTGGAGGTGTAGCTGATCCTATTCTTGAAACTAGACATGGTGACTGATAATCTATAGGATGCCCCTTCCTATCCAAGCTTGGGGGATCGAATTCAATGTTTTGAAAAGGTCTGTTAGAACAGTTGGTGGGGGAATTCATTGAATAATTTTTTCTGAAAAAGGGATGGTAAGTTACCTCACTGTCAGAAGCAAACTCTCCATCTAGAGCTATGCATCTAGGATGGACTGACCCACAGAAGAGATGGAAGTGCCATTCTTGCCACCAAGGGTCAAAAAGGTTGGAAGAGAAGTTGACTCTTGTCTAGTCATGCAAGCAAAAGGAAGGAAGATCTAATCCTAGTTGGAAGACTTTGGAGGATTCTAGTACTTCACTAATACCCTCTCTTGGCTTCAATATATCCTTGAAGAATAGTTGAGGAGGTAGTTGATGAAGACCAAACTGACGAGCTATAAATGAAGGGTTTTAAAACTCATAGGTTGGAAGGTTGCCTAGAAGGAAGGAACCTATAGATATTTTGCCTCGCCCATAACAAAATTCAGTTAGAAGAACACATGGTTTGATGAAGGAGTTGAAGATTACAGCTACCATTTCATCTGAGTAGCCTGATTCAAATTAAAATTTGAATGGGAAGACCATCTCACTGTTCTCATCCTCATCATAGGGTAGCCAAGTCAGGGTATCTATATCAAACCCTCTATAAAACCTGTTGAAGAGATGACCAACATCGACAACAATTATTATGGTCGATGTGGCTTCACCATAGTTCATGCATTGGCGGGTTCTTCCTTATTTGCCTCTGTATTCATCATCAAAGTTGGAGGAAGGAAAGCTTAAATTCTAGAGATTTGGCCTTACAATCTTATGCATATACAAGTTTAACTACATTTGTATTAGCCACCAAGGGCCGCTGATGGTGTGCACTACTTCATTCTTCAGCAGCTGAGCGACCACCTGATGCATCAAATGGTAAGTTGATCCCAACAGATATTTACCAAGAGGAATTTCAGCGCCTACTGCTAGATGCTCTGGCATGAGTTTATGATTGTAAGTCAGACCACAAGATGACCCATAGAAGATGAATCTTTCTAACCACATGTTCAGGAAGGCTACATATTCTCTTTCGCTTACAGTAGACCCATCTCCAATATGGTTTAGAATGTAGCTTGCCCATCCTATGCAGTCTGATATTTTGGCAAATTTCTTGGATCCAGCACTCAAAAAGTCATAAGGTTGCATTGATCCTATTATTCTAAGGCCGATCAACATACAAACATCGATCAAAGTGATGGTCATTGGGTCATGACTAAAAACAAAAGCATTTAGGGTGTTAGACCAGAAATAAGATGCAACAATCAGGAGTGAATCATTTCGCTCCATCTTAGACAACGAGAGTGTCAAGCATTGATTCAAGTCATAAACCTCCTAATCTCCAGCCTTTTTCTCAAATACCCTATGGAACCAGTCTCTCCACCCCTAGGCATTTTGGGCCAATTTTTGAAGGGAGTTTTGGTGTTTTAGGAAGACAAATCCACTATAGATTGTTTGAAGGGGATTTGGTTGGTTTCTTAACGGATAAAATCAGATGGATCAGGGTCACCCATAGGCCCAAGAAAATAGACATTGGGAGCGACAAGCCGTTGGAATCAAGATGTTGTTCCTCATTTCCTAGAAATCAGATTAAATAAATTTGAGAAGAAAGGACATTGAAAGGATCAAGATGCCCAAGCGAGGGGGGGGGGGGAATTGGGCTAATTCTAAATTTCTTTGCAATAATTAAATCCAACGGTTAGCCCAATTAACCCCTTGTGCCTAGAAAGTGTTTCTAATGTTCTACCACACTAAAAGTCTTGCAACCTAAGTTCCAATCCTACTCTAGCATGGCAATTCTATGAATATAAAGATAAGTATTGAATTGCTGAAAGTAAATGCTCAAAGTAAAGAGAGAAGGAGGAATGCAGAGATGTTTTGCCGATGTATCGGAGAGTCACCACTCCCCACTAGTCCTCGTTGGAGCACCCGCGCAAGGGTGTAGCTCCCCCTTGATCTGCGCAAGGATCAAGTTCTCTCTACGGGTTGATTCTTTGACACTCCGTCATGGTGAATCACCCATAACCACTCACAACTTGAGTTGGGTCATCCACAAGCTCTGCCGGATGATCACCAAGCTTCCAATCACCACCAAGCCATCTAGGTGATGGCGATCACCAAGAGTAACAAGCACAAACTCTCACTTGACCACAACAAGCCTAATGAGAAGGGTGGATGCACACTTTGCTACTCTTGATCTCACTAATGAGGGCTCTCTTTGGGATTCTCAAATCTCAATCACCTCACTAGGACCTTGCTCTTCTTGGCACTCTCAAAGGTGTTTCTCAGCTATTGAAATGAGCAAAAGTACCCCCACACACGAATAGAGGAAGTATTTATAACATGGGCGGAAAAATGAACCGTTATGTGCCTCTGTGGGGTGACCGGACACTTCGGTCATGTTGACCGGACGCTGGACAACGTCCGGTCGTGATTTTCCCTCTCTGGAACCTTATTGGAGTTGACCGAACACTAGCCCTCAGCATTCGGTCACTTCACCTCTCAGCGTCCGGTCACTTCCAGATGACTTCACCTTGATCAAATGAACTGATCGGACTCTGCGCCAGTGTTCGGTCACATCGAAGCCAGCGTTCGGTCAGTATTTAACCCTCCATTCACTTCTAATTTTCGATCATACATGAATGAAGTTTGCTCCAATAGATCTAAGGGCTTTTTAGGAGCTACCTAGTGCTAGATTTAGCAAGTGTGCACCACACCTAACCCACTAGACTCACCTAGGTCAAGCTACCTGTCCATACCCCCTTAATAGTATGGCTAAAGGAAAAACAAAGTCCTAAACTACTCTAAGTGTCTCTTCAACACCAAACGATACTTGAAACTAGTCCATCCTTAACCTTGTCATCCATCCTTTGAAAACCGAAATGATTTCCATCATAGGGGCATGACCACCATGATATCCCAATCGATCTCCATTACCATGACCTAACTTAATTGCCTCTGCAAAACACACATTAGTCATAGTAATCATGTATTGTCATTAATCACCGAAACCCAACTAGGGGCCTAGATGCTTTCAATCTCCCCCTTTTTGGTGATTGATGACAATACTACCTCGAGTATGTGAAAGAGTTGAGGTTTTTAACATGCTTGGTTCATATAAGCTTTTGACAATAAGAACAAAAGAGTTAGGCAAGCTTATATGACCCACGCCAACATGATGTACTCAAAAGATATAAAAATAAGCATGAGTACAAGTAATAAAGCTCATTTGTATCGGAGTAAAATGCGGAAGCAAAGCAAATGAGCATAGCACAAGTGATATGACATATAAATAATTCACAGTAGAGAGCACACATGTCATATATCACGGTCACGTAGATATCACTATCACATAAATATAGTTTGATGCATAAAAGTAAACACATGAATGCATAATAGTGTATCACACATAAAACTCCAAATGTAATAGATAATCTAATAGATAAACTAAGCTCCCCCAAGATATGTCGCTCCCCCTAAGACTAACATACTTGATCCTTCTCCCCCTTTGGCGTCAAACACCAAAACCTACGGGTTGGTTGGTGGGGCTGCAACGGACGAGTCGGGCGTTGAGGTACGAGGAGCAAGCTAGAACTGAGTGCCATCATCATCTAAACTAGAGCTCTGAGCAGTCTGACCCTCTATAGCTGGAAGCGATGCTAAAGTGGTCTAGGTCAGATCAACAACTAGAGCTGCTATAGACTATGCAGGTATGACTAGAGTAGCCGGCTCTGATGATGCCACTGAGGAAGGAAACGTCTCTATAGTCTCGGTAATAGGTGCAACTATAGAAGGACCTAGGACATGCAAATATGGTGGAGTAGGCTGCCCTATCAACTCACTAAAAGTCGCTCCAAGGCTCTTGGATACTAAGGTATTGGCACTAGTAGCAAGGAAGTCTGAGCCAGTGTGAAGCCCATCTGAAGAGGTATGAACTATGGGGCTAACACTGGTGAGGCAAACCACTAGGACACCTGCTCTGTAGGTGAAGCAAACTATGCTGGTGGCTGTCCTTAACTCTGAAGCCCACTAGGCTGTAAAGCTAGAGTCATAGAAGTGGTGGCAGGCTGACCAAGCTAGGGTGAAGGCTGTGGCGGTGGAACCCCAATAGCTATCACTACATGCTGCATAAATCTAAGGAGCTACTGCTGCATGAGGAGCTGCTACTGATGCATGGCCTGCTGCTACTATTGTATGGTCTACTGCTGCCGCTAAAACTCATCCTACCGAGTCTGAAACTATGCAAAAGTGGCAGCGGTCTCCTGAGCCTGGCAAGCCTGATCCTACCTCATCCGTGCAAGTATGGCAAGGAGAGCAGGGTCTGTTTGTGGTGTAGGTGGACCTGAACTAGAGGGACCGGCCTCATGGTCATGTCGACATGGAGGCATCTAAGGAAGGTCCTGGTAGTCCTCATCTGAGCTATCATTAGGGTCGTTCTCGACCATCCCCTCCTACTGAGCATCAAGCTGCTCCTCCTCTATAGCTGCTATGCCTCGGATAGTCTCATCCTACTGAGCTGCAGTCTTTGGCACCTCTAGACATTGGCTCAGCTGGCTAGGTGTCCTCACTGCACTATGGCAGATCATTTGAGTTATGTTGTATGCAGGGAAATCTATAGTAGCACCACTGTACTCTGCCAACATCTCTAGTGTAATAGAACCGACCAAATCATAAGAATGTTAGTACAAAAACAATCACCGAAGTAATCAAATTCTTGTACTTAAGCTCCCATAATCTTGGTAGTCCAGAAATCACGAAGGATTTCAACCAACTCTCGACATACAAACCAAGATCGTAGTGATTCAACACAACACATCATTCGTTACAACATTTCACAAGTAGCATTCGGATTACATCCATCAGAGTTCAAATAAAATATTACAAACCAAGTTCAAATTTGCAGAAGCAAGATAGTTTAGTACATAACTCCATAGTTTCAAATACATTGCCAGATCTTAGTCATGTCCCACAAAAGCATCTTTAGGTATGAGAACTACGAGAGACTGCGCCCAATGGTCTAGTCTTCATCCCCAGCCAGGAGAAGGCAATACTTGCAGCAACCAAAGTAGAACTGGTCATCTACAACAGGTGGGAGATAAACCCTGAGTACGAGAAGGTACTCAGCTAGACTTACCCATCAAAACCAGAAATAAAAGACACCAAGGGTCATGCAAGGCTTATGAGGTGGGCTAGCTGGACACAGTTGCATAAAAGAGCTTATGAATATAGTAACCAATTTAAACTTCGCATCAAGTTTATCATCATTTACCTGTCCACTAGATTTGCACCTGTACTAGAGCACTCACTTATTAGGAGCAAACAATAATAACCACAGCAGGTATAATAAGGCTATCATCATCATATCATCATTTCTGAACCATTATGTTATTTAGTGTATCTACTTTGGAGATAAGCCCGTCAAGTTCTCAATAATCGGGAGAGACGGCGACTCGAATCGAATTACAACTCAGCTGAGGGGGTATTCCTGACTCTCACCCTGGCATACTTTGCAAGGGTAGCCGTGGGTCACCTTTGGGACAACTCAGGAACCAAATTTATAGGTTCGATCAGCGCTAGTGCTCTCAGGGATTACCCTTCTGCCAGGACGATCAGGACTTTTAAATCATTTGCCCTTGGACTCACGCCTACGGCTCCCTTCTGAGGCATACTTTATACTTATCGACTCCTGGCCTGAGGTGAGCTACTCGGCTTCGTGGTCGGTCTTCAGACATGACCAACTAAGAGAGAGGCATGTGTTCAACATGAACAGGAAAGGCTCCAAGATTCAGTCCTTAAGCGACACAGACGGAGTCACTACAAACCGGCAAGCCTCCGCCCGGTCTTCATTTCAAATTAAGACAGGTTCTTTTCCACGATAGCAAATATAGCCAACTATGCCACATGTGTATCCCTATATCTCGCAGGTGATAGGAAATCACCTGAGTTCTACCGTGTTTGAGCAGGGCTAAGCACTACATGAACCCGAGCTACATAGGGTTTAGGGTATCAATATCTGGACAAGGATTGAATAACCAATGCAGCAAGTGTTTGCATCCAACACCTAAACTTAATGCAACAATATATATATGTGACAATAATACTTTAACTGCATTTTAGAAATTAGGAGGCTTAATATGCTTTGGGGCTTGCCTTTCACAAAGTTGCACGGACGGTGATCCGGACACTCAACGGCGACCTCGTCTGGCACTTCTCCCGAGGGCTACACCTCCTGAATCTCCGGTGTTGGCTGCTGCTACTCCCCGCTCGGTTCCTCGAATTCTAGTAGTGTCACACCTTCCGGTACACCTATTGCATGCCGATGCACAAGATAAATATCATGGATGCATAAGGAATGACATGATGCTCATGACGAATGGATCACAATAAGTGTTTAACAAAACATCACTGGACACTCGTTTATCGATTAAGAATAGCTCTATTCAAATCACTTTAAAACATGTATCTAACTTAACTTGAAGAACAAGATCAACTTACCTAACTTGAATAACCTAAGATAAAGATGCTCATTTTCAGTTAAAGGCCTAACACCTAGGAACATTACCACAAGCTTAGGAAATAGTAAAGGCATACTTAAATCAAAGTTAAGGCTTTACATGCAAACGAGTAGTTCCTTAATTCAATCATAACCAGAGTTCTATAAATTCAAATGACTTGCAAGAGGACATTCTGAAAAGCTTATGAAATTCTCTACAATTCATTTATAAACATCAAAGCATGATTCTTACATTAACCAAATCAAATTCCAGTAAACCTAAAATCTGTCCAGAAATGGCAGGTTTACTAAATTAATTATTTAGTGATGATGCAAAAGCATAATTGGACCAAACCAAGTTTACCAACTTGTTGCACATACCAGAGGAATATCAGAAAGTATAGTGCCAACTTCTAAATAAATTATTTAATGCACTTTCTTAATTTATTTAGTTAATTAGGTGATTAAAGCAATATATAGTAAAACTATTCAGAAAAATCTACAAAAATTACAGTAGCTATCTCATGCTTTACATAGACTACCATAAAAATTTCAAAGCCATTGGGCAAGCAAAACTTGTTGTATCCAAAATAATAGGTGGCATCTCTATTTCTAGCATAATTAGGAAATCCTAATGAAAAGTGTCAAGCAACAGATTTTACATTTTTCCTAGCATCATTCTAGCATAAGAATAGCACTCACCAAATTTTACCTTTACTGGATCTATAGAAAAATTATGAAAATTGACACAAGATCCATCCATGCAAACAAGAGAATTTTCTATCTCCTACATACAGTGTCCAAAATATATGAAAATTTAACTACAAGCTATTCATGATATGAGCAGTACACCATAAAAATTTCATGCCATTTGGAGCTACATAGAAAAAGATATAATTACCCCTATTTCCTTCATGATTAAAAGAGATAATAAGCAACTCCATTCTTCATAGCAGAACATGGCATAAATTATATTTTTAATAAAAACTAGACATTATCATGAACTCAACAAAATTGGAACCACATCAATTGGATCTACCAACTAGGAGATACACATTTTTGAACATGCACACAAATCTGTGAAAAAGGATAAACAAAACAAATTTGAAACCCTAACTTTACTGCTGGGCCGGCCCGTAGGAACACAGCGGCCCGCGAAGCACGCGCTGGCGTGGCCCAGACTCGGTGCAGCCTAGGTCTCGCTCCCGCCTCTACTTCAGTGACTGACAATGGGGCCCTGCGAGTCAGTGAGTCAGACAGGGGAGGAAGCAAAGACGGCGGCGCAACTCGTCGCCGGTGGCAGCTCTGGCGAGGCCATCAATGCTATGGTGTTCGCCTCACCAGTGTGCATCTAGTGGAACCATCTATTGAAGCTATTGCCACAGCTAAAGGCAATGGCGATGGCCATGGCAGCGCATGGCCATGGCTTGGCCGGCTCCGGCAAGGTGACGGCGTCGCGGCCCTAGTGGGTGACCCTACGAGCATCAGTAGCATTCACAGTACCTAGCGCAAGGGAGAGAGGGGATGGGAAGGCCGCGGTGGCAGTTGGCCACATGGAGCGCCAACTCCGGCGAGGTCCCGCCATGGCGGTGGTGGAAGAAATGGCGAATACGCCCTTACCAAGCCTCAAATGACCCGACTAAAAGGTGGAGGTGGTAGAGGAGATCACAGTGAAGCTAGGGGGAAGATGGCCGACACATTTTTGCAGTGGCGAGTGCACAAGGTGACGGCGACGCTTGGTCGGAGATGGAGGAGCTGCTGCGGCTTGTCGTTGCGCGCGATGGAGGCGAAAGAGATGAAAATGGAGCAGACGACTCGGTCGGGCAGGCGTTGGCTTTCATCTGGAGCTCGGATGCGCGACGTGGAGACGTTGGTAGAGCATGCGCACCATGCGGTGATCAGCTCCTAATCTGGTCAGCCACGGCGAGCTCTGTCAGTTTTCTGAAATTTTGATTCAGTGTTCAACGATGCCGACTAACAGCGTGATTTCAACGATCCATAACTCCCAAACGGTGGTGATCTGGTTCATGGTATAGTTAACAAAATTGAAGACCTAAGTGAGTGCAACAACTTTGTCAATTGGAGCTCGAGTTGGTTCGGCCTGGTTAGGGAGATACAAGCCTCCAAACATTGGTACACGAAACTGTAAATCAACTTTGGGACTTAGAAAAATTCTAAGTATGAAATCAGCAGGGAAATATGACTTGTGGGCCTTGTTTGAACATGTTCTAGCTATTTTCATGAGTTGATCATAAAACAACTTTTGTTCCTTGATAAATTGGCTACAACTTTGGTAAAGGGTGTATAGCCATGCAAGGTCTCTAGGTTAGTCTTTTGAATCAGTCAAATAGTGGCACTCTAAGGGTCATTCAAGTCAAACCTCCACTTGAGGGCATTTTTTCCATTTTGATCCACATGAACAATGTCCCAACAATTACCCTAAGTGTAGTTAAGGTGTATTAGACCATAATCAACCACTTTACACAAGTGCTATAGCAATTTCTAATGATCACATGTGATGAAGCAACAAAACAATCAATTCACTCAAATGTTGCAATTCCATGTTTCATTACTTTTGTTGCAATTTTAACTTGTCACATTCCTACCATGTTGCCATGTTTCAAGGTATAAGAAACTCATGTTGTATTCACATGTTGCACTACTACCATTCATAAGCAATCAAGTATGAAACAAATAGAATTTATGAATGTTGCATATGTATGTTTCAGTGACAATGGCATGATGACATAGATGATGCATATGTTTATGAAATGAAATGCAATTATGTGGAAGCCAAACACCTAGGGTGTTACAGCCCTCCCCCTTAGAAAAATCTCGTCTCGAGATTTGGAAAGCGTACCATTTAGTATAGAAAGCTGGATAATTTTCCTTTAAATAATCTTCCCGCTCCCATGTTGCATCCCGATCACTATGATTACTCCAAACTACCTTGTATAACTTAACTACTCACCTACGAGTCACTCTTTCTTGAGTATCCAGAACCTGCACGGGCTTCTCCTCATAAGAAAGATCATATTTCAAGTTGATTTTCCTTGTTGCTATTCTTTCCTCGGGAATATGGAGACACTTCTTCAGCTAGGACACATGGAATACCGAGAATATAGCTCCCATCTCACATGGTAGATCGAGTTTATAGGCTACTCTTCCACTTTTCTCGATAATGCGGTAAGGTCCAACATATCGAGGCTCAAGCTTCCTTTTAATTCCAAAACGTTTTACTCCTTTCATAGGGGATACCTTCAGATAAACATGGTCACCTACTTCAAACCCAATAGGTTTTCTTCTCTTATCAGCATAGCTCTTTTGTCTAGCCTAAGCGGCAGTCATATTCTTCTGTATAGTTCAGACTTGCCCTTCGGCTTCTTTTACAAAATCAATACCATAGAATCTTCTTTCTCTGGGTTCCACCCAGTTTAAAGGAGTCCTACACTTATGGCCATAAAGAGCTTCAAAAGGAGCCATTTTGATACTCTCTTGATAACTGTTATTATAAGATAATTCAGCGAGAGGCAACCAGTCCTCCCAAGAGCCTTGCAAGAGATATGACAAGCTCTAAGCATGTCTTCAAGAATTTGATTAACACGCTCAGTCTGTCCTGATGTTTGTGGATGATAGGCAGAACTCCGGATTAGATGAGTGCTAAGATTCTAATGTAAGCATTCCCAAAAGCGAGCTGTGAATTGCGGTCCTCTATATGAAACAATGGATTTGGGTACACCATGGAGACGTACCACTTGTTGAAAATAAATCTCAGCATAATTGTGAGGGTGATAGGTAGACTTGACCGAAATAAAGTGAGTGGATTTGGTTAGACGATCTACGATAACCCAGATGGAATCACAACCCTTGTTGGTGGTGGGTAATCCAACAATGAAATCCATAACAATTTCTTCCCACTTCCAGCCAGGAATAGAGTGGCTGCAATAACCCGGGCCTCATGTGAATAGCCTTGACTCTGCAATAGTTATCACACCTTGCCATGTAGGCTACGATTTCTTTCTTCATCTTGGTCCACCAATAATACAGCTTGAGATCTTGATACATTTTACTGCTACTAGGATGGATGGACAATCTAGAAGAATGGGCTTCAGCCATAATTTGATTTCTAAGTTCTTTGTCTTTGGGTACTACAAGCCTATCATTAAACTAGAGAATTCCTTTGTCATCGACCCTAAAGTGCTTGGTCTCCTGATCTTTCATCTTCCACTTGATGTGAAACACACCCACATCAGTCTTCTAGAGTTCGATAATTCGACTTCTAAGAGAGCAATCCACAGTGATATTGTGGAGTACTGCAGGATGAAGGAGGTGTGCTAGATGAAAGTCTTCACTAACTAAGGAATTGCAATGGGCCTTTCTGCTTAAGGCATCAGCAACCACATTGGCCTTGCCAGGATGGTAGTGTACTTGAAGGTTGTAGTCTTTGATCAATTCTAACCATCGTCGTTGATGCATGTTCAACTCGGGTTGAGTAAAGATGTACTTGAGACTTTTATGGTCAGTATAGATGTTGCACACATTACCTAGCAAGTAATGTCTCCAAATCTTCAGGGCATGAACAACCGCGGCTAGCTCTAAGTCATGGGTAGGATAATTGACTTCATGTTTTCGAAGCTAGCGTGAAGCATAAGCAATGACTCGGCCCTCCTGCATAAGAACACACCCCAAACTGGTGCCACATGCATCACAATAGACATCAAAAGGCTTCTCGATGTCAGGTTGTGCCAATATAGGAGCAGAGGTTAGTAAGGTCCACAAAGTGTGGAAAGCCTCTTCACACTTTGGAGTCCACACAAACTTCTCATCCTTTTGAAGTAGTCGAGTCATGGGCTTGGCGATTTTTGAGAAATCCGGGATAAAGCGACGATAGTAGCCAGCCAAACCTAGGAAACTTTGGACTTCTGTGACCGTAGTAGGTGCCTTCCACTCTAGGACTTCTTGCACCTTAGTAGGGTCAATCGAAATTCCATCTCTAGATAACACATGACCCAGAAAAGGTATCTTGTTCAACCAGAATTCACACTTGCTGAACTTAGCATAAAGCTGGTTGTCATGTAATCGAGTTAACACAATTCTTAGATGTTCAGCATGCTCTTCTACATTCTAAGAATATACAAGGATATCATCAATGAACACAACGACGAACTTGTCCAATTCCGACATGAATACTGAATTCATCAGGTACATAAAGTGTGCTGGAGCATTTGTCAACCCAAAGGACATGACAAGGTATTTGAACAAGCCATAACGAGTAGAGAAAGCTGTCTTACGTATATCTTCAGGACAAATTTTGATCTGATGGTAGCCAGACCTCAAATCAATCTTGGAGAATACCTTAGCTTTGGAGAGCTGATCAAACAGAATATCGATGCGAGGAAGAGGGTATTTGTTCTTGATAGTAATAGCATTAAGGGGGCAATAATCCACGCACATGCGCAGAGACTCGTCCTTCTTCACAAAGATAGCCGAACAACCCCAAGGAGAAGAACTAGGTCGAATCAAACCTTTCTTTAATAGCTCATTCAGCTAACTCTTTAGCTCAGCGAACTCATTAGGTAGCATTCTATAGGGCCTTCGAGAAATTGGAGCCATACCCAGAATGAGTTCTATCTTGAATTCTACTTCACGGTCCGGAGGTAATCTAGGCAAGTCATTAGGGAAGACATCTAGAAACTCACAGACAACCGGTATATCTTCAATGGCTTTGGCTAGGGTAGCATTGGCTGTATTGTGGATAGCGATATCACGAGGTAACTACACTAGAAAACCCTTCTTATCCATGGGATCCCTCAACATTACCACACGGGTTGATGTATCGATCAACACTCCATTCCCGCTCATCCACTTTATCCCTAGGATTACATTGATTCCTACCCCCGGCAGAACTACAAGATCTGTAAGGAACTCTCGATCCCCAATCTCAATCTTTACATCTTTAACTACTTGGTTAGTCAGGATATTATTTCCAGCAGCACTAATACAATAACCACCCTTGACAATTGTAATCACATTCATCTTATGCTTAGATGCAAAAGTAGAACTCACAAAGGAATGCGAAGCACCCGAATCAAAGAGCACAACTACAGGGTGATCATTAACAAGGAACTTACCAGCGGTGATCACTTCACTAGTAGGAATTTCCTCCACAGTAGTGTAGTGAACACGCCCTTGACGGATGTTTCCCTGAGCATTCTGCTTAGAAGGATAGGGACACTTATTAGCCTAGTGACCTGGCTAGTTACAGTTCCAACATGGCCTGTTTGCTGGTGGGACATTGGAGCTGCCCTGCCCCGAGGTATTCTTTGGCAAGGAAATTGTGTACCCCTTGCAGAAACCAGTTTTGGCTTGATTCTTCTTCTGAGGTGGGCGGTACTGGACATTAGCATTGGGTGGACGATACTAGGTTTTGAATACCACTTGTGCTTTAGACTAAGAAGCACCTGCCTCAAAGTTTCTTTTATGGGTCTTAGAAGCAGCATATATCTTATCATTGTTCTCCTGAGTTAGGGTGTCACTGATAAACTCATTGAAGGTGACACACTTACAGTTGCCCATAGACTTCATCAGTTTAGGGGAAAGTCCCCTCTTGAAACTAGCTATCCTTTTGGCGCCAGTATCAACGAACTCGGGAGCATACCTCGCCAGGTTGTTAAATGCCTGGAGGTATTCAGTAAGACTCTTGTTGCCTTGAGTTAGCTTCATAAACTCGGTATGCTTAATGGCCATGAGACCAGGAGGGATAAAATGTCCCTGGAAAGCTATCTGGAACTAGTCCCAAACTATCTCGACGTTTGTAGGGAAGGTGGTCCTATGATGGGTCCACCAGATGCCTGCAGGGCCTTGGAGCTGGTGTCCTGCATATGAGGCCTTCATACCTTCTGTCAAACGGAGCAATCCAAACTTTTGCTCTATCATACTCAACCATTCATTAGCTTGTAATGGTTCTTCTGCCTCTCTAAAGATAGGAGGCTTTGTGTCCATGAAATCCTTAAAGCTGCTATACTGGTTTGGCTCGGGTCCCTGGTGGACATGTCGGTCATCTCGGTTAGCCAGTTGGCCCATAGTCTCAGCTAGCATGCGCTGACTTTCGACAACTGTCTGCATTAGCTCAGCTAGTGTGGGCAGTGGAGTAGGTGGTTGTTCCTCATCTCCGAGGCTACGATCGTGATGAAGATTATAAGCCATCTGTAAAATGTATAGCCAATGAGCACTAACGATGTGGAAATTTTGTAGATGAATTGTATAATTATGCCAAACTGACTCCAATGGAGAAAATGAATTTATACTATCAACAGAGGCACAATCATCCATCACAATCACACAACGCATCAAGCGCATCAATTGACACATTAATGAGATGAACTTAACCAGCAATGAGATCGATAGACCGCACAGACGGAAATTATCAAAGGCTCACATACGTGGAGCATAATACATTTGATATGTTACATCTAAGCCATAGAGGTTCCAACTAACATCAAAGATAACTTAAGGTTCGATATTACATCCCAACAATTAACTTATTACAAGCTACTAGTTTAGGCATGAGGATCACAAAAGACTAGCTCTAGCGCATTAGCTAAGTAGTAAGCTAAATTACGCATTGTCCTTGGAGTCAGTGTCGAAGATCTCTCCTCCATCTTCATCACTAGCAGGTTCTAACTCCTCATCTTCCTCCTCCTCAGGTGGAACATCCTTAGGTCCATTAATCTCAATGTCATCATCATCCTCAGCCATGATGACACCAGAGCCCATCTCATCCTCATTGTCATTCTCATCATTAGGGGGTAGGAGAGGGTGAAGCTGATTGTGTAACAGGTGAACCTCCTCATGGAGATGGTCATTGTACTCTTCGGCAGCTACCAACTGCTGCTCAAGTTCTACCTGTAATGCTCTCAACACATTCTCCTCGTGCCAGGCTTCATTCTATTGGTGCAGCACATGAATCAACATACGCTCATAGTTGCGGTGAGCAACTGTTAACCTCTGAACCTCTAGGGTCTCTTGGTCCCGTTCCTGTGTTACTTGCTCCAAACGGTGTTGAGCTGCACTCCTCTCAGCAGTCACCCAGGCTAGCTTTGCCCTCAGCCTTTCTGCCTCAGTAGGCTCCGGATGGGGCTCACAAGGAGCTAACCAGTGACGAGGCGCCCTGCCTCCAGTGGACTTGCGAGCAGTGCGCTTCGCGCGCGCCATCTATAGCAAAAAGTTACAACGTAAGGGGAGAATCATTTAAGGGATATGAAATTTAATTAGTCGAGACCATCAATTTTAAAGGAGGGAGTAATGCAAAAATGCTATGTATGCTTGAACATGATGCATGCATGATCCATACGTCCTCACACACCTAGAAAAATTTAAAGGCTAGCGAAATATACGGTGGCATACATACGTTCTCTCGTATATGGTAGCTAGTCGATCTACAATGATACGTTGTTAGTGTACCTACAGAAAATTTCATTTCAGCCCAATAAATTCCCAAAAAGACATGCAAAGTAAGCAGTAAACTAAATACTTTCGTACATACATCCCCCAATGTATATACTCTAGTATCACAGCTACTCGACATAGATACCCACACTTAAGTACTCTCATAGATACATGATCGAACATGTAAGTATGCGAGCAACCACAACTACTCTCCCCTAGATCGATGGTTGGACGGTCATGCTCTCACAACTCCCACTTACCAGAGTGTAGAGGTATTTTGATCCATACATTACCACCCAAGCAGATGGCATCCATACAATAGCATGCCGTATGGACAATGAAACAGAAACAAGCAGGAACCCCCAAGTTAGTACTTTAATAAGCCACCTAAGAGTCCTTATTTGGGCATAAGGGATATGACCACTGGCAATACTTAGTATTTAATTTAGAATTTTCACAAATACTTTTATTTTAAATACACAAATGACATGTTTAGTGTCGAATCTTGCTCTGATGCCAGCTGTAACAGAACTGACCAAATCATAAGAACGTAAGTACAAAAACAATCACTGAAGGGATCAAATTCCTATACTTAAGCTCCCATAATCCCGGTAGTCCAGAAATCACGAAGGATTTCAACCAACTCTCGACATACAAACCAAGATCGTAGTGATTCAACACAACACATCATTTGTTACAACATTTCACAAGTAGCATTCGGATTACATCCATCAGAGTTCAAATAAAATATTACAAACCAAGTTCAAATTTGCGGAAGCAAGATAGTTTAGTACATAACTCCATAGTTTCAAATACATTACCAGATCTCAGTCATGTCCCACAAAAGCATCTTCAGGTACGAGAACTACGAGAGACCACACTCAACGATCTAGTCTTCATCCCTAGCCGGGAGAAGGCAATACTTGTAGCAACCAAAGTAGAACTAGTCATCTGCAATAGGTGGGAGATAAACCCTGAGTACGAGAAGGTACTCAGCTAGACTTACCCGTCAAAACCAGAAATAAAAGACACCAAGGGTCATGCAAGGCTTATGAGGTGGGCTAGCTTGACACAGTTGCATAAAAGAGCTTATGAATATAGTAACCAATTTAAACTTCACATCAAGTTTATCATCATTTACCTGTCCACTAGATTTGCACCTGTACTAGAGCACTCACTTATTAGGAGCAAACAATATTAACCATAGTAGGTATAATAAGGCTGTCATCATCATATCACCATTTTTGAACCATTATGGTATTTAGTGTATCTACTTTGGAGATAAGCCCGTCAAGTTCTCACTAACCGGGAGAGACGGCGACTCGAATCGAATTACAACTCAGCTGATGGGGTATTCCTAACTCTCACCCTGGCATACTTTGCAAGGGTAGCCGTGGGTCACCTTTGGGACAACTCAGGAACCAAATTCGCGGGTTCGATCAGCGCCAGTGCTCTCAGGGATTACCCTTCTGCCAGGACGATCAGGACCTTTAAATCACTTGCCCTTGGACTCACGCCTACGGCTCCCTTCTGAGGCGTACTTTATACTTATCGACTCCCGGCCTAAGGTGAGCTACTCGGCTTCGTGGTTGGTCTTCAGACACGGCCAACTAAGAGAGAGGCATGCATTCAACATGAACAGGAAAGGCTCCAAGATTCAGTCCTTAAGCAACACAGATGGAGTCACTACAAACCGACAAGCCTCCGCCTGGTCTTCATTTCAAATTAAGACAGGTTCTTTTCCACAATAGCAAATATAGCCAACCATGCCACATGTGTATCCCTATATCTCGCAGGTGATAGGAAATCACTTGACTTCTACCGCGTTTGAGCAGGGCTAAGCACTACATGAACCTGAGCTACATAGGGTTTAGGGTATCAATATCTGGACAAGGATTGAATAACCAATGCAACAATATATATATGTGACAATAATACTTTAACTGCATTTTGGAAATTAGGAGGCTTAATATGCTCCGGGGTTTGCCTTTCACAAAGTTGCATGGACGGTGATCCGGGCACTCAATGGCGACCTCGTCTGGCAGTTCTCCTGATGGCTGCACCTCCTGAATCTCCGGTGTTGGCTGCTGCTGCTCCCCGCTTGGTTCCTCGAATTCCAGCAGTGTCACACCTTCTGGTACACCTATTGCATGCCGATGCACAAGATAAATATCATGGATGCATAAGGAATGACATGATGCTCATGATGAATGGATCATAGTAAGTGTTTAACGAAACATCACTGGGCACTCGTTTACCGATTAAGAATAGCTCTATTCAAATCACTTTAAAACATGTATCTAACTTCACTTGAAGAACAAGATCAACTTACCTAACTTGAATAACCTAAGATAAAGATGCTCATCTTCAGTTAAAGGCCTAACACCTAGGAACATTACCACAAGCTTAGGAAATAGTAAAGGCATACTTAAATCAAAGTTAAGGCTTTACATGCAAACAAGTAGTTCCTTAATTCAATCATAACCAGAGTTCTATAAATTCAAATGACTTGCAAGAGGATATTCTGAAAAGCTTATGAAATTCTCTACAATTCATTTATAAACATCAAAGCATGATTCTTATGTTAACCAAATCGAATTCCAGTAAACCTAAAATCTATCCAGAAATGACAGGTTTACTAAATTAATTATTTAGTGATGATGCAAAAGCATAATTGGACCAAACCAAGTTTACCAACTTGTTGCACATACCAGAGAAATATCAGAAAGTATAGTGCCAACTTCTAAATAAATTATTTAATGCCCTTTCCTAATTTATTTAGTTAATTAGGTGATTAAAGCAATATATAGTAAAACTATTCAAAAAAATCTACAAAAATTACAGTAGCTATCTCATGTTTCACATAGACTACCATAAAAATTTCAAAGCCATTGGGCAAACAGAACTTGCTGTATCCAAAATAATAGGTGGCATCTCTATTTCTAACATAATTAGGAAATCCTAATGAAAAGTGTCAAGAAATAGATTTCACATTTTTCCTAGCATCATTCTAGCATAAGAATAGCACTCACCAAATTTTACCTTTACTGGATCTATAGAAAAATTATGAAAATTCACACAAGATCCATCCATGCAAACTAGAGAATTTTCTATCTCCTACATACAGTGTCCAAAATATATGAAAATTTAACTTCAAGCTATTCATGATATGAGTAGTACACCATAAAAATTTCATGCCACTTGGAGCTACACAGAAAAAGATATAATTACCCCTATTTCCTTCATGATTAAAAGAGATAATTAGCAACTCCATTTTTCACAGCAGAACATGGCATAAATTATATTTTTAATAAAAACTAGACATTATCATGAACTCAACAAAATTGGAACCACATCAATTGGATCTACCAATTAGGAGATACACATATTTGAACATGCACACAAATCTATGAAAAAGGATAAACAAAACAAATTTGAAACCCTAACTCTACTGCTGGGCCGGCCTGAAGGAACACGGCGGCCCGCGAAGCATGCGCTGGCGCGGCCTAGACTCGGCGCGGCCTAGGTCTCGCTCCCGCCTCTGCTTCAGCGACTGACAATGGGGCCCCGCGAGTTAGTGAGTCAGACAGGGGAGGAAGCAAAGACGGCGGCGCAACTCGTCGCCGATGGCAGCTCTGGCGAGGCCATCAGTGCTATGGTGTTCGCCTCACCAGTGTGCATCTAGTGGAACCATCTATTGAAGCTATTGCCATAGCTAAAGGCAATGGCGACAGCCATGGCGGCGCACGGCCACGGCTTGGCCGGCTCCGGTGAGGTGACGGCGTCGCGGCCCTAGTGGGTGACCCTACGAGCATCAGTAGCATTCACAGTACCTAGTGCAAGGGAGAGAGGGGATGGGAACGCTGCGGTGGTAGTTGGCTACGTGGAGCACCAACTCCGGCGAGGCCCCACCATGGCGGCGGTGGAAGAAATGGCAAATACGCCCTTACCAAGCCTCAAATGACCCGACTGAAAGGTGGAGGTGGTAGAGGAGATTATGATGAAGCTAGGGGCAAGATGGCCAACATGTTTTTGCAGTGGTGAGTGCATAAGGCGACGATGATGCTCGGTCGGAAATGGAGGAGCTGCTGTGGCTTGTCGCTGCGCGTGGTGGAGGCGAAAGAGATGCAAATGGAGCAGACGACTCGATCGGGCAGGCGCTGGCTTTCATCTGGAGCTCGGACGCATGACATGGAGACGTTGCCAGAGCATGCACACCATGTGGTGATCAGCTCCTGAGCCGGTCAGCCACGGCGAGCTCTGTCGATTTTCTGAAATTTTGATTCAGTGTTCAACGACGATGACTGACAGCGTGATTTCGACGATCCATAACTCCCAAACGGTGGCGATCTGGTTCATGGTATAGTTAACAAAATTGAAGACCTAAGTGAGTACAACAACTTTGTCAATTGGACCTCGAGTTGGTTTGGCCTGGTTAGGGAGATACAAGCCTCCAAACATTGGTACACGAAACTGTAAATCAACTCTGGGACTTAGAAAAATTCTAAGTATGAAATCAGCAGGGAAATATGACTTGTGGGCCTTGTTTGAACATGTTCTAGCTATTTTCATGAGTTGATCATAAAACAACTTTTGTTCCTTGATAAATTGGCTACAACTTTGGTAAAGGGTGTATAGCCATGCAAGGTCTCTAGGTTGGTCTTTTGAATCAGTCAAATAGTGGCACTCTAAGGGTCATTCAAGTCAAACCTCCACTTGAGGGCATTTTTGTCATTTTGATCCACATGAACAATGTCCCAACAATTACCCTAAGTGTAGTTAAGGTGTATTAGACCATAATCAACCACTTTACACAAGTGCTATGCCAATTTCTAATGATCACATGTGATGAAGCAACAAAATAATCAATTCACTCAAATGTTGCAATTCCATGTTTCACATGTTTCATTACTTTTGTTGCAATTTTAACTTGTCACATTCCTACCATGTTGCCATGTTTCAAGGTATAAGAAACTCATGTTGCATTCACATGTTGCACTACTACCATTCATAAGCAATCAAGTATGAAACAAACAGAATTTGTGAATGTTGCATATGTATGTTTTAGTGACAATGGCATGATGACATAGATGATGCATATGTTTATGAAATGAAATGCAATTATGTGGAAGCCAAACACCTAGGGTGTTACATCTAGTGGCCTCATAGTAACTGCCCTGTGGATTAGAAATGTAATCCAGTGAGCATACGACAGCTACCTATGACCCCTGAACCCCTCTTCAATAGTATCCTCCATCTCTGATAGAAGGAGATCCCAAATATCAAACACTGTCGCTGCATCAGAGAGTTCAGTAACCATAACTATATGCGAGTCAAGCCCTCGTGATACCCCATCCTCAAAAGCAGTGTCCTCCTCATAATGGCATTAAGCACTCTAGCAGTGGGAGTGAGATCATTGGGTGTCCTGCTAGACCCCTCGCCGAATGACTCTATGAAGCAGTGGCGGACTAGATCTGTACGGGGCACCATACCGCCATGAGGGTGTCTGGGGGCACTATCTGTCCATAGCAAACCTCATGTAGATGGATGGGCTGCTCCTGAAGCCTAAGTATCTCTCTAACCCTAGGCTCGTCAGCCTGTAATCTCTGCCACTGAATGCAAAGTGTATAAATCTGTGTTGTGGGTCAATCCAGAGAGAAGCATAGAACTAACAAACCCAAGATGGAACATATAAGCCTATCCATCCAAGTAAGTTTGTCAGCCCTAGCAAGTAAGATAGGTAGGGGCAAATGTGCTCTCCAGCTACTGCTACAATGATCTCAATGTTACACACCCTCTAAGATCTGAATACAACCCCACTGTTAAGATATGCATTATAGAAATCTTCCTGCAAAGATGTGTAGAAACCCTCTGAAGCACGTTCATCCCACCTCAGTGGAAACCACTGCTCAAAATCCACAAATCTGAGCCGCTGAACCTGCTTGGCCATGGCGGCCCTCAAATCCAAGTGGGTCACTGGGGGCGGACCCTATGGTCTAGGCGGTGGACGTGAACCCCTCCGCTAGGTCTCTGACCTTGGAGTGACTAGAATATGGGTATGACTAGAGCGGCGAAGCTGTGGCTGAGGTGCCTACTCTATCTCCATGGCGTGCTCTCCCTCCTGAGTCTGTTCTACTAGCTGTGGCTCTTGCTATGAGCCCCCCTGAGGCTAACTCTCATCTAAGACAACTCGCCATCTCGCAACCATGAAAGTCCTAGCTGGACCACCATGACGGCGCTCAACCTACTCTAGTGCAGCTCTCGTAGATGGAGAGAGCTAATCTATGATCTGGACTCCACTCCTAGCACCTCCTACCTCTGCACGCTCTGCTGCTGCTGCAACTATGGCTGCTCTAGCTGTATCTACATCTAGATACTTTCGCTTCTTTGTTGCCTTGCCTTTTAGATCTATAGGCAAGCGAGGCGGTGGCCTCGGATCCTCATCACCGGGACCACCTCCAACATTCTTAACACGAGCCATCTAATGGATCTAAAAAGAACAACTACCACTGACGAAGATCAACTGCCAACTGTCACTTCTGAGGCTTGGCCTCGATTCGTACTCATGAGCTTGGCCTCGAGTTGACTGACAACTACAAATAGGACCACAACAGCACCGACTCGCTGCATGATAGAATAGAGGGTATACAAATAATTTTAATTATTCATCTAGAGATACGAAACCCTAGAAAAGCAAGCAATTAGATGCGAAATTAAAAACCAAGGGCTTACTACCTGACGAACTGGTGAAACGGTGAGAAGAGGAACGGATCGGGGGACCACCGGGTTGGCAACTGGTGATTAGGGTTTGTAGTGGCGTGGATCGGCGACAGGGGATGTAGGGCACTGCAATGTGGCTCTAGCATGTGAAGTAGAGGCATGAGCATGGGCTAGGGCAAGAGCTTGACGGCGCTAGAATAAGGGCTCGGCGGCGCTGGCGCTCGGGCAGGGCATGGCGGTGCTGGTGCTCAGGCAGGGCATGGTAGTGAGGTAGCTGAGTGGGAGCGGTAGCGCGGGCGTGGCATAGCATGGGCAGTGGCAGAGCACGGGCAATGACGGTGGTGGTGCATGGCACGGCGCAGTGTGGGCAGTGGTGGAGCGCGGGCAATGACGATGGTTGGGCATGGTGCGGAGCTAGCGGCAGTGTAGAGGACGGGCACGATGGTTTGGCTTGGGAACGATGATCACAGCGTAGGATTGGGTCCTTAGGTCAAACACCACAATAGTTATATGGGGTCCCCAATGAGACAGAAAAGGAAATGGAGAAAAGAAACCTGAACCCGCACGTTCCCTATTAACCGGACGCTCTGGTGGCAGCGACTGGACGCTGCCACCTAGCGTCCAGTCGATTCTAGAGAGGTCCAAATCCCCTGGAATCACGTCCAGACGTGTTCGGTGAACACCGACCAGACGCAGCCAGAGTCCGGTGCAAGCTGCCTTCATTGTCTTCTATCGACCGGACGCTGGATCACCATCTAACCGGATGCTGGGAGAACACTGTTTCAGCGTCCGGTCACTCCTTCTCAGCAGCAGTTCACCTCCTGTGAATTGACCGGACGCTGGACATTAGAGTTCGGTGCAGCATCCAGTCACCCTTTTTCCAGCAAATCTTTAGAGTCCTTCATGCTACCTGTTCCCAATCAAGTCCCAACTCTAATAAGATCTAAATAAACACCAACTGGGACTAATATGAGTGACCTCTCTCAAACCCTTAATTTTTTCAAAATATTTTGCCTTAGGCTATAATTCTTTTTAAGAAAATTGACAATAAGAGGGCAATTGAAGATAAATGACAAAGCAACATTCATGCATATGCAATGTAATACTTGAAGATAAATCTAGTTGCTTGTCAAGTTTGATCCAAGGTTAAGCTTCTTCACACGCTTTACGGCAGTTATCTTAACCATGTTAGACAAGCCCTATATGCATTACCAAAAATTAAACATGTTGTATATTACAATGCAATGCAAGGGACAACATAAGCTCATTTTTTAGTGAAGTTACTAAAATCAAGAACATTGATCTAATTCCGCAATCGACAAAAAGTCACCTCATCTAGCGGTTTAGTGAAGATATCCGCCAATTGATCCTCGGTCCTTACACCTTCTAATGATATATCATTTTTAGCAACATGATCTCTAAGAAAGTGATGGTGAATATCTATGTGCTTGGTGCGAGAGTGTTGAACTAGATTATTTGCAAGTTTTACGACACTTTCATTGTTGCACAAAAGAGGTACTTTTTCTAGAACTACTCCATAGTCTAGCAAAGTTTGCTTCATGTAAAGTATTAGTGCACAACAAGCACCTGCGGCAATGTATTATGCTTTGGCAGTGGACAAGGCCACACTATTTTGTTTCTTAGAGGACCAAGACACAAGTGATCTACCAAGCAAATGGCACCCTCCGGATGTGCTTTTTCTATCTACTTTGCAACCGGCATAATCCAAATCGGAATAGCCAACTAATTCAAATATAGCTCCTTTGGGATACCAAAGGCCAATGCTTGGTGTGTGCTTAAGATACCTAAGGATTCTTTTTATGGCAATTAAGTGAGTTTCCTTAGGATTAGCTTGAAATATTGTACACATACACACACTAAACATAATGTCGGGCCTAGATGCGGTTAAATATAACAAGCTACCAATCATAGAGCGGTAGATAGTTTAATCAACCATGTTTCCTCCCTCATCTAGGCTGAGATGTCCATTAGTTGGCATTGGTGTCTTGATTGGCTTACATTCATCCATCTTGAATCTCTTGAGAAGATCATTTGTATATTTCTCTTGAGAGATGAAAATCCCTTCTCTCATTTGCTTGACTTGAAAACCAAGAAAGAATGTAAGCTCTCCAATCATTGACATCTCAAACTCCTTTGACATCAATTCACCAAACTCTTTGCAAGAATCTTCATTTGATGATCCAAAGATGATATCATCAACATACACTTGACAAATGAAGATATGCCCATCAAGCTTCTTGGTGAATAGTGTGGTGTCGACCTTCCTGATGGTGAAGCCCTTCTCAATGAGGAAGTCCCAAAGGCGCTCATACCAAGCTCTTGGGGCTTGCTTAAGCCCATATAATGCCTTGGACAACCTATAAACATGATTAGGATATCTGGGGTCTTCAAACTCGGGAGGTTGATCAACATAGACTAGTTCATTAATAAAGCCATTTAAAAATGCACTTTTCACATCCATTTGATATAATTTCATTTCATGATATGATGCATATGCAAGGAGGTTACAAATGGCTTCTAGTCTTGCAACCAATGTAAAGGTCTCTCCAAAATCCAATCCTTCAACTTGAGAGAACCCCTTTGCAACTAGTCTTGCCTTGTTCCTCACAACTACACCTTGATCATCTTGCTTGTTGCGGAACACCCACTTTGTTCCAATGACTTGCACCTTTTGGCCGCTCTTCAAGAGTCCAAACTTTATTGTGGGTGAAGTTGTTCAACTCTTCATGCATGGCATTTATCCAATCTGGATCTTGAAGAGCTTCTTCTACCTTGGTAGGCTCATAGCAAGAGACAAAACAGTGATGAACAATAAATGAAGCAAGTTTTTATGAGCGAGTCATTACACCCTTTGATGGACTCCCTATGATGAGATCTTGTGGATGATCTTGTAGTAGAGGTGTATTTCTTCTATTGACCACTTGAGGAGAAGGTTGTGGAGCATCAACATCTTGTGCTTGTACCACCATTTGATCATAGGAGACATGAGTATCTTCATTTTCTACTCTCTCATCTTTATCACAATCTTGTGGCACACTTGATGAAGAAGGTGGATCAATCACTTGTACATCATCTTCATCATCTTTAGGCTTGATGTCTCCAACCGAAATGTTCTTCATAGCCTCCCTCAATGGTTCATCACCTACATCATCAAGATTCTCATGTGCTCCTTGGGAGCCATTAGATTCATCAAATTCCACATCATATGTTTCTTCAAACAAGCTGGTGGCATGATTAAATACTCTATATGCTTTGGACTTTGATGAGTAACCAACAAGAAAACCAATATCACAACGTCTTTGAAACTTCCCTAGGTGTTGCCGCTTCTTGTAGATGTAGCATTTACAACCAAACACCCTAAAGAAAGAAACGTCTGGCTTCTTCCCATTGAGCAACTCATAAGGTGTCTTGCCAAGGAACTTTTGAAGGAATAGGTGGTTGGATGCATAGCATGCGGTGTTGATAGCTTCCACCCATAGAGCTTCGGGGGTGTTGTACTCATCTAGCATTGTTCTTGCAAGAGCGATTAATGTCCGGTTCTTTCTCTCAACTACACCATTTTGTTGAGGAGTATATGTTGCGGAGACCTCATGCTTGATCCCAACTTCATCACAATAGGCTTCTATGTTTGTGTTGTCAAATTCCATCCCATTATCACTTCTAATCTTCTTGAGCTTCACTTCAAATTCATTTTGTGCTCTCTTGGCAAACTTCTTGAAGCAAGATGCAACTTCGGATTTATCATGAAGGAAGAATACCCATGTATATCTTGAATAGTCATCAACAATCACAAGGCAATAAAGATTTTCCCCCAAACTCTTGTATGTTGTTGGTCCAAATAAATCTATGTGAAGGAGTTCTAGCACTCTTGTGGTTGACATGAAAGCTTTGGTTGGATGAGTATTTGCAACTTGCTTGCCAGCTTGACATGCACTACAAAGCTTGTCCTTCTCAAACTTCACATCCTTCAACCCTCTCACCAAATCATTCTTCATTAGCTTGTTATGGCTAGTGATGAGCTCATTGTGTATCCTCTCAAGTTTACCATGTTTATCTCTAAGCTCTTTCTTAGAAGATTTAAGCTCCTTGAGTTTGGATGATATAACATCATTTGCTTCTCTAAGCTCAATACTAGCCTTTTCCGCCATATAACATTTTGCTAAAAGTAAATCATTCTTAGCTTCTAGCTTTTCATTCTTTGCTCTAGTCTTTATAATGATCTTAGTGTATTGTTTTAGCAATCTAGCAAGATCATCATAAGAAGGTGATTCATATTCATCATCATCACTATCGCTATCATCATTACTAGCATGTTCATCACCACTACTATCATCATCATTTGATACCTTACGTTCACCCTTGGCCATAAGGCATAGGTGTGTAGAGGATGATGGCAGTGGTGGCGGTGAAGATGATGAAGAGTCAATAACACTGGTGGCCACCTTCTCGTTGTCACTATCATCATCGGATGAGCCACTAGATGTATCAATGTCCGTAAGCCAATCATCGACGATGTATGCCTTTCCACTCTTCTTCTTCTTGTGGAAGTCTTTCTTCTTGCCATCTCTCTTCTTATATGGCTTGTTTTTCTTCTTCTCGTCTTCTTCTTCATTACTTGAGTCATCTTTCTTGCCCTTGTACTTGTTCTTGAACTTGTCTTTCTTGGGCTTGGTGCATTGGTGTGCTAGATGACCAAGTTCTCCACAATTGTAGCAATCCATCTTGGAGATTGGCTTCCTTCTAGAGCTAGTGAAGAACTTCTTCTTGCCATCGAATTTGATGCCACTCTTGTTGAGCTTATTTAGCATCTTGGTGGTTTTTCTCACCATGAGAACAAGACTTGCATCATCAACTTCATCATCACTTGAGCTCTCATACTCAAGTCTTGCTTTGCCCTTCTCTTGGCTAGCTTTGAATGCTAAGTCCTTTTCTTTCTTCTTTGTAGAGGATGAGCCATCTTGAGGTGTGATGTGCATGTACATCTCATGAGCATTGATCTTTCCCAAGATTTGTGTCAGTGTAGTGGTGGAAAGATCACCTTGATGAAGCACAGTCACAATATGCCCATATTTGTCAATGGGGAGGACACTCAAGATCTTTCTTACAACATCAGATGGTTGCATTTGAGTGAGTCCAAGCCTATTGACTTCCTCTACAAGAACATTCAAGGGTGAATACATTTCATTAGCACATTCTTTAGGAAGCATCTCAAAGGAGTTAAGCTTTTTTATGACAAGATGATAGCGTTCCTCACGCTCACTCTTTGTTCCCTCTAGAGCGCACAAATGTCCGACCATAGTGCATGGGCGTCTTTGTGGTTCCTCACCCGGTTAAACACATCTTTACAAAGGTCTCTAAAGATGGTGTTTCGAGCCTTTGCATTCCATTTCTCGTAATTCACCTCATCGCCTTGTAGGTTAGTAGCATCCTGAGGTTTTGGGAAGCCTTGTGAGGCAGCTCTAAGTATTCCAACATCTAGAGCTTCTAAGTACGCCTCCATGTGAATTTTCCAATATGAAAAATCATCCCCCTCAAAGATAGGAGGAGGTCCTTCCCTGTGAGACATCTTTCTCTAGGCGGTTAAGCCTAAATACGTGAGCACGAGGCTCTGCTACCAATTGAAAGGATCAAGATGCCCAAGAGGGGGGGGGGTGAATTGATCTAATTCTAAATTTCTTTGCAATAATTAAATCCAACGGTTAGCCCAATTAACCCCTTGTGCCTAGAAAGTGTTTCTAATGTTCTACCGCACAAAAAGTCTTGCAACCTAAGTTCCAATCCCACTCTAGCATGGCAATTCTATGAATGTAAAGACAAGTATTGAATTGCTCAAAGTAAATGCTCAAAGTAAAGAGAGAAGGAAGAATGCGGCGATGTTTTGTCGAGGTATCGGAGAGTCGCCACTCCCTACT
The DNA here is from genome assembly GCF_019320115.1 of Miscanthus floridulus. NCBI lineage: Eukaryota > Viridiplantae > Streptophyta > Magnoliopsida > Poales > Poaceae > Miscanthus > Miscanthus floridulus. Next base: position 34,642,275 of record NC_089582.1, on the reverse strand, counting down.
GGTCCTCATTGGAGCACCCGCGCAAGGGTGTAGCTCCCCCTTGATCCGTGCAAGGATCAAGTGCTCTCTACGGGTTGATTCTTTGACACTCCCTCATGGTGAATCACCCACAACCGCTCACAACTTGAGTTGGGTCATCCACAAGCTCTGCCGGATGATCACCAAGCTCCTAATCACCACCAAGCCTTCTAGGTGATGGCAATCACCAAGAGTAATAAGCACGAACTCTCACTTGACCACAACAAGCCTAATGAGAAGGGTGGATACACACTTTGCTACTCTTGATCTCACTAATGAGGGCTCTCTTTGGGATTCTCAAATCTCAATCACCTCACTAGGACCTTGCTCTTCTTGGCACTCTCAAAGGTGTTTCTCAGCTGTTGAAATGAGCAAAAGTACCTCCACACATGAATGGACGAAGTATTTATAACATGGGCTAAAAAACAAACTGTTATGTGCCTCTATGGGGTGACCAAACGCTTTGGTCATGTTGATCGGATGCGCCGGTCAGTTCACCCCAAATTCCAGTGATCAAATGGTGACTGGATGCTGGACAGCGTCCGGTCATCACTGACCGGATGCGTCCGATCATGATTTTCCCTCTCTAGAACCTTACTAGAGTCGACCGGACGCTAGCCCTCAGCGTCTGGGCACTTCACCTCTCAGCGTCCGGTCACTTCCAGATGACTTCACCTTGATCAAATGAACTGACTAGACTCTGCGCCAACGTCCGGTCACACCAAAGCCAGCGTCTGGTTAGTATTTGACCCTCCATTCACTTCCAATTTTTGATCGTACATGAATGAAGTTTGCTCCAATGGATCTAAGGGCTTTTTAGGAGCTACCTAGTGCTAGGTTTAGCAAGTGTGCACCACACCTAACCCACTAGACTCAACTAGGTCAAGCTACCCATCCATACCCCTCTTAATAGTATGGCCAAAGAAAAAACAAAGTCCTAAACTACTCTAAGTGTCTCTTCAACACCAAACGACACTTAGAACTAGTCCATCCTTAACCTTGTCGTCCATCCTTTGAAATCCAAAACGATTTCCATCGTAGGGGCATGACCACCATGATAGCCCAATCGATCTTCATTACCATGACCTAACTTAATTGCCTCTGCAAAACACATGTTAGTCATAGTAATCACGTATTATCATTAATCACCGAAACCCAACTAGGGGCCTAGATGCTTTTAGACATGCAGGGTAGCAGCCGATACTTGGAGAATGGAAATTGAAAACATACCTCAAGAATATGGTCGTTGGTCGCCATTGTAGTCGAAATAGATTTGAATATGAGGAGGATCGCTTGAATAAAAGCTTAATGGGGCAAAGGATTTGCTATGGTTGAGGCTTTGGCGATGGTGGCGTCGGCTGTTAAGATTTGCTCGAGAAAGTAGGGGAAAGCAAATGGGCCAAGTGAGTTGGAAAAGATACTATTGGGATATTATATAAGACTCAGACCGAGAAGTCAGGAGTCCCGCGCATATCTCAGAATAAAACGGTTGTGACATGGTAAACAAGTAAATAGGAGTTTTGGAATAAAATATTTTTTATCCTAAAATTGGGGGGCATGTGTTTACACCAAAATTTGGGAAGAAGAACATGGGAACTCAAAGCTTCCAAGATAGTGTCAATCAAGGAATCGATTGCATAAGGATCGATATCAGCTGATTCAGATGCGGCACTAGAATCGGCTCTCTTCGAATGACTTCAGCAGATAACGACAATGAGCTACGGTTGGCGTCGGGAAATATATGTCAGACTCTACGAAAAGGGAAAGATTAGGGTCTAAGTTATCTTAAGTTAGGAATATTTTCTTTTATACCAAAGATTATAGTGAGTCGTACTTGAGTAGGATTTATGCTTAGGCTCTAGGTATAAATATTGGGCCCCGGCTATTGTAAAAAAGGCATCCAATCAATCAATACAAATTACTTTTTTTTGGCTTTGCGCTAACCCTTAGGAGTAGGAGTAGTGTAGATCTCGGTGAGTTCTTCAACAAGCAGGGCTGCATCGGTCCGGCTGACATCTAGCTTGTCTGTAAGTACTGTCATGGCTTATACTTCTATTTGTACGGCTGCATCAATTAAGTTCAACCTCCACTGCGAACTCTAGTATAAGCTAGTTATCGACTCTTATCTAGTTCAAGTACGGCTGCATTGGTTAAGTTCGACCTCCACTGCTCGAATTAGATTAAGGTCAAGTTATTGGCTCTACCTAAGGGTGGTGTCCTTCGGATAGATTCATTAAGTTACCGATCTTGCTGATGTTCTTATTGTTATTAGTTTTCAGCAACATCAATCTGCCCGATCGAGATTGATCTAGATTGGCCTCATATCCTTTTAGTCCATCGTTTGCTTTGTTATAATACGATATTTCTTACTTTGAGTGATGGGTTACGTTTTATCAGCTGTTCTACCTCGATCTTGATCATGCATAGTACACGGTTAAGGCACGTATGATCTTGAAGAGGTTTACTGGCTAGTTAAATCTAGTCTATAGTTCGCTATTATGGCTGTAACGATCCGGTCGATCCCCACTAATGGCACTTTAGATCGGAGGATGCTAGTTGGTAGATTTGTTCTCGATTAGGCGTGACCTTAACTATTTGCTATGCCTGCATCGGCTAAATAGCCGATCGCATATGCTTTAACGCCTACAGTGTGTCTCTATGATTCTGTTAAATGTGAATAAATCTGTGTACTATAAAGGTTTGATTTGTTGTCTTTATCATGACTGCCATTGATCCGATCGAACCCCACTGTTAGAGATAATAGGTTAAGTTTGATGAGTTTATAGATTCATCCATGTTAAATAGTCGATTGTTCACACGTTGTAGTCCCTTTTCACCTGAATCAACTATTTGAGCCGATTCGCCTGAGCGTCCACACATTTAGCGTATCTTTCAGAAAGCCTATCAATGTATATATGATTTTATGGATTCTTCAGTTTTGGTTTGTTATTATCATCATAGCTGCCATCAATCCAGTTGAACTTCACTATTGATGGTAACAGATTAGATTCAGAGCGTTTGTAGATCCATTTGTACTAAATAGTCAATTTGTTCGCATGTTATATCCTTTCTCGTTAGATTCATCGGCTCAATGCGTTACACTAGTAATACCCACCTAGCTGATGATTTTACTTAAATCTGCTTGTATTGTACTTGTCAACATAAAATCAATCGTGATCCATGAGCTTTATAGTCCATAATAGCCGATTTCTATGCGTATCGGCTATTTAGTTGATTTCCCCATCTGGCTGCTCCCGAAGCAGCACACTTGGAATTGTCTAGGCAAAACTAGCATGTCCATCTTAAATTACTGATAAACTTTCTCTCCTTATCAATTATAGGTCAAATTGATTGGCATGCCTCGGGAGGAATTCGCAGGAACGGTTAGCCATGCGTTGAAGCCAAGCGGATCTCTAGCCTTGCTCCATCAAGCAGATCCTTCTGGCTTGCCGTGTGCCCGGCGCATTAACATGTTTTTGCGCCAATAGTAATTCAAGATCATCACTGCTGAACAGATTGACTACATAATTATTCGACGATGTCTACATAATTATTCAGCATGATAATCAAATACAACAAATTACTGTTTACACATTAGCAGCAACACACTGATAGTTTCACCACATCAAACCAGCACACGAGTCCACACATCAAACCATAAATGTTCACTGCATCAAGCCAACAGAGTTGATGACTGAGAGTTACTACAAGAAGAGCTGAAGCGCTTGTGTTGGTATATTTATTAACGGACACAGATAAATCCACAAGTGCACGGATACTGCTGTAGCTTTCACACGAAAGTATTCCAAGTATCGTATCCACAGGGAAATGTGTGAGAGTAACTATGTCTAACTTAACCTAGAGTAGCAACAAGACTTATGATAATAGGAGTACATAGGAGATCACAAAAGTCTACTGGTTCTAACTTCAGTGAGCTATGTTTTCTATTATTTAACTGGGGATATTACTAAGGGAAACACAAGCAGAGTATGTTTCCTGTAGTAACTAAATCCTGCTAGGCCTACAAACAGGAGATGGACTATAAAGGATTCAATGAGGCTATAAGAGTCACCCTCGCGAGCTACCACCGATCCAAAATATAGGGTACATCCACAAGTAACCCGGTCTAAGCACCACACTTACACCTACAATTACTACTTTAACCTAGAGCGTCCTATAGATTAAAGCACTCAAAGAGTTATGAACCTGATGAACAATATAAACATGAAGCTTACTTGAATTAGAAGTCAATTACCAGAGAATCCTCAGAAGCAAGCTCAAGTAGAACTTGGTTCCACTAGGGTACAAGCCGTAGAGAGAGCATCAATAGGCCGACACTTCCTCCAAACTCTTCCCACATACTCTATCTCACTATTATTTACAAGACTAGATCCTATGGAGGACTAATCTTCTCTTGATAGCTGGCTCTAGGAAGGAGGGTAGGGGCTGCTATATATAGGCTGAGGTGGAGTAGGGGTCAAGGAATCAAGGTGGAGTAGGGGGCAAGGAATCATCACATCATCGATCAACGTCAACTCTAATAGGTTAAATATTTCTGTAGAAATTGTACATCTTTACCCACCAAGCCATGATTCCCAATGCCGGGGTTTACAAGGCCCACTACACCTCTTCCTAGGAAGTGTGGTAAGGTTTCACTATGAAACCCTAAAACGTCCTTGATTTCCACGAAGGTAAATCCACAGAAACGAAGTGTAAAATGATGAAATGATCCGTCAATTTACCCAAATCTTAGTGATACAGCAAGTCATACACGCTTATCAGAGTACAATATAGAGTTTTACATAAATTATTCTCTTCACCACACAGGGCAGAACACACTCACACATAGCATCCTGAACAGCCTCAGATGAGGATAGCAGCGGAAAACGATCTCCTAGAACTAGCTCGAGCATAGAACAGACCCTCTAGTCCTCCCAGTCATCACCCTCGTAGTCATACTCGGGCTCGGAACCTACCAAATATCTATCAGTACACTTGGTACTGGCCACGCATATCCCACCCTATACTTACATTGCTTTGTGGAGAGTGGAATGCATTGGGGGAAATAGAAAGAGACCTATTTAGGCTGTGGGTTCCCTATGCAGGTAGTTAATATGTTAATAACAAAATGTTCATTAGGTTTTCTTTTCTTAACCCATCTTATTCACATGTTCTCCCCACCCATCACACACATCTCATCTCATCTCACTCTCTCTCTAGGCGACAAGATCGACTCCCGCTCAGATCTCGCCTCAACGGCCAAAGACGGAATCCAACACGTAACCTGGGGGAAAAGGTAGAGAAGGACTCCTCTCTCTAATCAAGTAAAGCGTAGGTCACGGGAATGTCCATATCCATGGACACAGCTATACGTATAGATTGATCAACTCTATAGAGCGTGTACATCTGGTAATCCACAAGATTGCCATCCTCGATGATCCGGCTCATCTAGGCTGATTTTGACTGCCTCCCAACCGGTACAGTACCACCCTACCACTTAGCCCTAGGCTACCCTGGAGTCCACCGAAACACTGAGACTGTGAGACGTAGCACCGGGATCCCAAGGTCACTACGCTGTCTTAGGAGGGTGTGGGTCCCCATGCCCGTACCTCCCTACACTATCACCTTCCAACCTAGTAGTAGTGGTACCGGCCTAGTCAGTCGGGTAATCATCCTCTGCCCATCGGGAGCGAGTGGTGTGCATGAAGGTCCCATGGTTCTGGTTCTCAAGACATACCAGTCCTTAGGGGGACCGGACAGGATATCTTCTCAAAAGGGGATCACTAACTCCCCGTGCCATGATAGCACCTCACTAGGGATAACCAACACCCCAGTCCACCTCTCACATATACCCGCCACAGGTAACTCTCACAAGGGATGCCCAGGTCGCACCCCTTCGGCAAGACTTGCCCTAAAGACTCGTTGTAAGATCCTGTCCGATAGACTCAACCCTCACCACACACCCAAAACACACGCCAAGATCTCCCCATGTTTATTATCTAGTTTTTACCAATTCTTGCAGCACCTCGTGCCTTATGCACATACGTCTCTCTCTCACCAGCATCACATCACATATATAATGCGAGTAAGAGTAAAGCAGTAAGTAAGTAACAAGCGAGCATCTAGCCTATTAGTGGGTGTGCAGGAGTAAGGTTGCAACAAGGTATAAGGCTCAAGTAAAACTACCATGCAACCTAACATCATATTATTGCATGAAAGATAAAGCGCTAGCAATTCTAGTTATAGCATGCGTAATAGGATCTATGAGATTGGGTGGGGCGTGGCACCTGGCAGGTCGTCTCCTAAGTCCTCGCTGTAGTCGGGGTCATACTCCTCAGTCGGCAGGTCCTTCGGCTCTGTTAAACATAACATATGGTCGCGTGAATGACTCCTATAAAGGTGCACAAAGGAGCAACAGAAATTCGAAAGATCCAAAGGCACTCAAACACAAGCTTATGACGTAGGGCTCATTTTTAGAAAGATTTGGACACTGGTTTGGTATTTTTCTGAGCTAAAATGATTTAGTTATGGATTTTCAAAGATTAAATGAATTTCTGAAAAAGAAAAAGAATTGGAAATTCCAGGCAGTGACACATGGCAGCACCCGATTGGCTAGGATGGAGTGAGTCACTGACTGGTGGGTCCATTGACTGGTCAACAGCCAATGATCAACTTTGATCGGGCCGAGACTGGGCTCTGGTGGGCTAGCTAGAGCTGGATACGGGCCGGGTTGGGCCGGTTTGGGCTGGGCCGGCCCAGACACGTGGCAGCTCCTCGTGATGCCACGTTGTGCTGTGGATTCAAAAAGGGGCTCCAGTCTTGTAGGCATGGCTCACGGTGAGCGTGAACCAGCGGTTCACGGGTGCACGTGGGGTCTACGGTGGACCGCGTTCACCTCCTCTTCCCTCCTCTTGGTTCATGGTGCACATGGTGCACCAAACTACGGTCTCGGCCCCTCCTTTTGCTTCCCCGCGCGGTGGCGCGCCCGCCGGCGGCGAGCGGCCATTTCTAGCCACGACGGCTCCTCGACAGCGTTTCTTTAGGCTCGGCCGAAAACTTCTCGGCCCGTCCTTGCCCAGCGAAGTGGCCAGCGTGATTGGGTACGCTCTCGGCACGACGGCGCTCGGGAGCGCGGCTCCACCGACGAGGTAATCATGAGCAGCTCCCTCATGTGGCTCTCTTCCTCCACCTTGCTGCGCATGGCGCGTCCCTTGCCAAGGCGAAACAGGTAACCCTCCTCCCCTCTCTTCTACTAGCCTGACGCGGCAAGAACGGAACCTCGCCATGGTGAGCTCTAGCCATGGCGGGCATGCTCCACAGCGCGTCACCCTCCAGCGTTCCCAGGCCCTCGGTGCGTAGTGTGGTCCATGGTTGGGGCGGCAGATGTGCGTGCGTGTGTGTAAGCAGGGGACAGGGGTCAGGGCCTTCTCTCGCTCATTCCCGGTACGGAGATGGTGAAGTGATGCCCATGACTCTACTGTAGAGAGTTGGGAGAGTGCTGGGGCTCACCGTAGGTGGCGATGGCGAAGGGATGTCGATGTAGGGCGAGTCGAGGCAGTGTTAGGGCAAGGCCGTGCCATGCCAAGCAGCTGCTCCATTGTAGTCAGTCGGTACATCGCCTTCCATTCCAGTGGCTCCTCTTCAGCGGCCCTCTCTTCTCTACCACCCCTTCTCCCTCCTTCCCCTCCTTCTCTTGGTCGCGGTGGAAAGTGGTGGCCACCAGGGCAGCGGCGAGGTGATGGGAAACATCTAGGGCACCTCGGTGGTGTCCTCTTATAGGGGGTGGTGATCATGGTCAGGTGAATGGCAGGAAGGGGGCCTAGGACCATGTGGAGGTGATCGACGTGCTTAGGCTAGGGTTGCGGTCATGGCGCGGTCACGGGTTGCCTTGGTGCCTCCGTTTTGGCGCAACAACCTGCTCAGGCTTTGTACAAAGATGCTAGAGGCGGTTGCAAGAGCGCAGGCCATAGCGATGGTGTCATGGCGCGAATGGCTCTAGCTGGGGGTGGTAGCAGTGCGGGTGGGCGAGGTGGCGTCGCATCCACGCGTTCACTGCCACCTGACGTGAAGAGAATGGCTGGCGATGGAGATTCCACCTCCTCTGTCCTGACTCGGGTGCGAAAAGAGGAAAGGCGTGAGGAGGACGATGACAATGGGGTCCCAGCTGGTGGTGACCAGGAGAGAGGGAAGAGCAGCTCCTAGCTGGGCCGCTTGGCATTGCCGAGCCATGTCGGATCCGTGGCCCGTCACAGTGGGAGTGGGGCAGCTAGATGGCTGGGCCGGTTGGGGCGGGGGGTTGGGTCGGCCTGCAGTTGCTGGTGTGTGGCCTGCTGGGCTGAAGCCTATTTGTGGGCTATGGAGCCAGGCTGGCTTGAGTTCTGGGCCAAAAGGGGTTTCTCTATTTTAGCTTAATTGAATTAGCTCTTCTATGTTATCTCTTCATTTTTCTAGCTACTCCATAGTTCCTACTTGCATACACATGTGTTGCCTACACATGTATGCCCTAGTGGGGTCCTCTAGAGGTCATTTAGGGTTCCACCAAGGGTTGGCAACAACACCCACACATTTATTTAAATATTTAAATAAATGTTGTTGCTTTTATTAATCAATACAAAAGAACATAAGGAGCAACTCATGCAAATTTAATTAAATACAAGGATATAAACATCTACAATAGGTACTACTTATGCAACTAGGGTAGTTTTCCTACAAGACATTCACCAACCATGGGCTATTTTTAGAAAAAAAATTGTAGTTGTGATTTTTTATTCTTTTTGTTTTCAGGAAATTTCTGGGTTGTTATAGTCCTTCCCCCTCATAGAAATCTCATCTCGAGATTTAAGGTGTGACATACCTTTCAAAAAGGTAGGGGTAAAGCATCAGGAGTTCGGACTCCTTCTCCCATGTAGCTTCTCGTTTAGTGTGGTTGCTCCACTGAACCTTGCACATGGGTATCACGGTGCTTCTAGTCTCCTTCTTGGCTTTGTCTAGTATTCGGATCGGGTGTTCTTTGTACTATAGGGTGTCCTGAATATCTAGTGCATCTGTGTGCACCTCTTGCTCTAGCAACTGCAAGCACTTGCGTAGCTGGGACACGTGAAACACTAGGTGTACTCCTGTCAACTCCTCAGGCAACTCTACCTTGTATGCCAACTTGCCGATCCTCTGACAAATCCTATAAGGTCCCACGTACCTAGGGGCCAATTTCCCTTTCACATGAAATCTGACAGTGCCTCGGAGTGGGGAGACTTTGAGATAGACATAGTCCCCAACCTGGAACTCGAGGTCTCTCCGATGGTTATCTGCGCAGCTCTTCTGTCAGCTTTGGGCAATCCTCAGGTTCTCTCGCACTTGGGCGACTCCTTCTTTGGCTTCTTTGATCTTCATGGGGCCAAAGAATGATCTCTCTCCTACCTCTGACCACATCAGAGGGTTTTTACACTTTCTACCATACAATGCCTCAAATGGCGACATCTTGAGGCTAGCCTGGTAGCTATTGTTGTACGAGAACTCTGCGTGGGACAAGCTTTTCTCCCAATCAGACCCATACTTCAAGACACAAGCTCAGAGCATGTCCTCCAAAATCTGATTTACCCTCTCTATTTGACCATCTATCTGTTGGTGGTACGTGGTGCTGTAATCTAGTCAAGTCCCTATGGCCTTGTGGAGACTCTTCCAGAACTTGGACACGTATTGCGTGCCATGATCAAACACTATGCTAGTGGGGGCTCCATGGAGTCTGAGAATGTGCTTGATGTACAGATCTGCTAACTTCTCAACTCTGTAGTCAATCCTCACAGCTATGAAGTGAGCTATCTTGGTCAGTCGGTCAACAATCACCCAAATCGAGTCATGGCCTTTAGGGGTTCGAGGTAAACCCACTATAAAGTCCATGGATATGCTCTCCCATTTCCATACTGAGACATCCAAGGGTTTAAGCAACCCAGCTAGTCTCTGATGCTCAGCCTTGACCCTATTGCAAATGTCGCATCGCGCGACATGCCCGGCAATATCTGCCTTCATGTTCTTCCACCAGAACTGTTTCTTCATATCGGCATACATTTTGGTGCTTCCTGGGTGGATACAATACTTAGAGTCATGACCCTCTTCCAAGATTTCTTGCTGTAAGGTAGGATCAGATGGTACATAGATTCTGTCCTTGTACCAGTACACTCCTTGCACATCTTCCCTGAACTCAGGGCACTTGCCCCTCTTCATGAGTTCTCAAATCTCCCAGATTTCCAGACACTCTAGTTGAGCATTACGGATCTGATCCTTGAGGTTGTATTGCACTAAAAGCTCATTTAGCATACCCTTTGGTAGAATCTCTAGACGAAGGTCACCCATTTCCTAACACAGCTCGGGTGGTACAGCTTCCATGGATAGATTGTGGCAATAGCTCTTTTGGCTCAAGGCATTAGCGACTACATTAGCTTTTCCCGAATGATAGTGAATCTCCAGGTCGTAATCCTTTATAAGCTCTAGCCATCTGCGCTATCTCATGTTCAGATCCTCTTGTGTGAAGAAGTACTTCAGGCTCTTGTGATCGGTGTAGATATCACACTTATTTCCGATCAAGTAGTGCCTCTAGATCTTTAGGGCATGCACAACAGCGGCAAGCTCAAGATCATGGGTTGGGTAGTGTTGCTCATGGTCCTTCAACTGTCGGGACGCATAGGCAATGACTCTCCCACTCTGCATCAAAATGCAACCTAGTCCCTATCTAGATGCATCACAATAGACTACGAAGTCTTTCTGGATATCGGGCAAGGCAAGAACAAGAGTGGTGGTAAGCTTCTGTTTTAGAGTCTGGAAGCTGTGCTCGCACTCGGGTGTCCATTCAAACTCATTAGTCTTCTTTAGTTGGTTGGTCATGGGCTTGGCTATCTTTGAGAAGTTCTTGATGAACCTTTGATAGTACCCGGCCAATCCGAGAAAACTGCGGATATCGGTCACATTGCGGGGTTGTTCCCACTCCTTCACAGCTTCAATCTTTGCGGGATCTATAGTGACTCCCTCAGCAGTGAGAATGTGACCCAGAAAGGTGACTTTTTTGAGCCAGAAGTCACACTTGCTAAACTTGGCATATAGCTTATTCTGCCTCAACTTCTCTAGAACCACTCTCAAGTGTTGTTCATGCTCTTCAGTGGTGGAGGAATAGATAAGGATGTCATCAATGAACACCACCACGAACTTGTCCAGCTTGTCCATGAATACCTTATTCATCATGTTCATGAAATAAGCCAGGGCATTAGTGAGTTCGAAGGACACCACTGTGAACTCGTATTGCCCGTATCTGGTGACGAAAGCTATCTTAGGAATGTCCTCGGGTCTGATTTTCATCTGATGATACCCAGACCTAAGATCAATCTTGGAAAAGTACTTGGCCTCTTTTAGCTGATCTAGGAGGTCATCAATCCTGGGCAGAGGATACTTGTTCTTGACTGTCACGGCATTCAAGTTCCGATAGTCAATGCACATCCTCATGGATCCATCCTTCTTTTTCACGAACAAAATAGGGGAACCCCAGGGTGAAGCACTGGGTCTGATGTACCCCTTGTCTGACAACTCCTTGAGTTGTTTCTTTAGCTCCTCTAGCTCATCGACTGACATGCGGTAGGGTCTTTTAGCAATAGGCCCGGTACCTGGTAGAAGGTTAATCACAAACTCTACATCCCGATCAGGTGGCATGCCTGGCAACTCCTCAGGAAACACGTTAGGGTACTCATTCACAATGGTTACTTCCTCGACTATCTTGGCCTCTAAGGCACACAACATAGAGACTATCTTTCCCTGATTTGGCTTACAACGGATTATGTGACCACTCGGGTGTGTGATCTCTACGTACCTTGGTGAACAAGATATCACTCCTTTGTGTTGTATCAACCAATCCATTCCCAATATGACATCTAGTCCCTCAGATGGAAGTAAGGTGAGATCGGCTAGAAAAGGGTAGCCTTCAATGGTGATGCTCACTCCCTAACATCTCTTGGTGCATATAATGCGACCTAAAGGTGAACTGGTGTCAATGGGCTCCTTGCAGGGGGTCACAGGTATGCTATGCTCTCGAGCAAACTTGGTGGAAATGTATGAACAAGTAGCTCCAGAGTCAAACAAAATCAAAGCTATAACTCCCTGTACCAAAAACATACCATACACCACGTTAGGAGCGTCCTAGGTGTCCTCTGTGGTCATGTGGTTGAGATGACTACGGGCAGCCCCTGCAATGCTCTTGCGCAGAGTAGCTAGTGTAGCAGCCTATCTCACCTAGGTCGGAGCAGGCGGTGTGCCATTCTTGATGGGGCACTCAGCGATCTTGTGACTAGGCTGGCCACAACTGAAACAGGTGAAGGGCACACTACCTATAGAGGTGGGCGTAGCGGTCCTCCACATGCCAGCTCCCTAAGTGGGGCAACTCAGAGTGGGACGGCTCTGAGCGGGGTGGTGGTAGTTGGTGATGTAGGTACCACCTCCATGGCTCGGAGCGGTCATAGCCCCCTAAGTGTAGCGTGAGCGGAGCGGAGGAAGCACGTGTGCACATGGCCTCTGTGGGGCCAGGCCACGAGAGGAACTCTCAAATCGGCACTTCTTCTCCTTATGGAGGGAGTCCGCCTCCAGACGATCCCTCTCCATTTCTAGCACCTTGTTGACCATCTCACGAAGGGTGCAGTAGGCATGACCCAAGAGGGCCACCTTGAGACAAGAGTTTAGCCCCTTCTTGAAGTAGTACATCTTCTTCTCGGTATCGGTCTCACCTAGAGCATACCTCATCATGCGGGTGAAATGAGTGGTGTACTCCTAAACCTTCTGGGAGCCCTGGGAGATGTTGCAAAACTCCTCCACCTTGGCATCCATGACACCTTTAGGCATGTGGTGTTCACAAAAGGCCTCGGCGAACTCCTCCCAAGAGATACTCCCCGGGTCCTCGTGGGCGTCGCAGTAGCTATCCCACCATGCACGTGTAGCACCAGTGAGCTGGTGGGCAGTGACCCCCACGCACTCCTCAACGGCTTCTTCTCCATTTCACAAAGCTAGTCCTCAACGGCGATGGGGTCATCGTCGGTGGTGTCGAAAGTAGGAGGCCTCAGCTTGAGGAAACTCTCCAACTTCCGCTGAAAGTCATGGGGAGGACCCCCATGGCAGTGAAGCATCCCCTGAGCTAGCACCTCTAAGAGGCAGGTTTGGTGGTCCATCACCTCCGCCAACTGTGGTGGTGGCGGCAGCGGTGGTGCTCCTCCTCCAAGCTACTGGGCGGCACCCACCCCCAGTGCGGGCTCCTCTGGTGCGGGCTCCTCCCTAGCACCGAAGGGAGCTCCCCTACCTTCTCCATGGCCATGGCCACGACCACGGGCCATGGGCGCAGGGGAAAGCGAGCGGTTGTTCAGACGAGCAGAATGGCGGCAAGACATCTCTCTGTAGGGTTAGGTCATTATTTAACATTTTTCATTAGATGCATTGTTAAATGGTTTATCAATTTAGAATGAGATTTCTATCCAACACTCATACAAAGATGCAAATAAGAACCATAAGATGCAATAAGATCCAAAACATCCATTACATTAATTTATTACATAGCGTCATCTCCAGTAGCTACACTGACAGATTCGCAGGAATCGTGCTACTCATAGGCAGCTCCAAAAGTGGGACATCCTACTTTACTCCCTGGGTGCGCCATATCTCTGGCCACGCAGGGCTCAACATGTATACTACTACATTAACTACTCCTGTCTAGGAGTGACGGGTGGTGCAGAAGGGCCGGAAGTGGAAGCCTCGAGAGTGCCCTCCATGGCACGGAGCTCATCGTCGGAGCGGTGGATCCTCGCGATGTAGGTGAGAGCGTAGTCCAGCATCTCTATCCTCAGAACCTCTGAGTAATCCTCTGTTGGGCAAGCCTTGAAGTTGAGCTTGGTGGCCTCAACGTGGAAGGGCTATCTACGCGGCTTCTTGTGCATCCTAGGTAAGAGGACGCCCTGGACCTTCCTGGTCTCCTAGATGCACTTGCGATCAACGTCGATCCAAGCCGGGCTGATGCGGTTCACCTTGTCCTAAAGGTACTCGGTGAACTTGATGTAGTGGACCAGGTGATGCATGTCATAGGTGGTGGTGACGGCAGCCTCCATGGCCAGCTTCTCCATCGTGTTGCAACGGGCCTCTAGGGCAAGCTTCCTGATGCCACAGTGCTTTTCCTTCTTGTGGAACTCCCTCAGGGTAAGCCTCTGATGCTCAATCCGATCCTCACACTCAAGCACCTTAGACTCAAGATAGTCATGGTGAAGCTCAGCCTCCTCAACTTTGTCCTTGAGGTTGGCGATCTCCTCCCGAAGTGACTTCTCACGGGTCTTGTAGAAGCTCTTCATTCTGTCATAGCCCATGTGCTCCTCCTCGAGCTTGCTGACCATCTCCTCCTCCTTGTGCTCCACCTTGAGGAACTCCTTATTGCAACAGAACAGGAAGTCTCGGTAGCGGTGGTTCTGCATCTCCACATCCATGATGTAGCGATCCTAGGCGATGATGTACTATGCGGAGGCCCTTAGGCAGGGGTCATCCTCGTCACACACAACATGTTCTGCAATAGTGATCTACAGGTCTGAGAACCTGTTGAGGTCCAGAGCGGTAGGCAGCAGGCGGTACGGTCCCGTCTTGAGGTAGCCGTGTGCGTCACGCATCACACTACGAAGTGCAGTGCGTGAGACGGACTGCACGCATGAAGCGATGGAGTTCTCCACCTCTAGTGTCTCGAAGGCACACAACATGGGTATGAACTCGCTGGCGGGGACCTTGAGGTGGACCACGATGTGGCCCTTGAACCCATCGGGTCCTGGCTCACCCCGGCACACGTACTCGATCTTCTCTGCGGGGACACTAGGCGAGGCCAGTACATCATATAGGATTGTGGCAAACCCATGGTAGGCTAGTCCGTCCATAGGGAGCTCGACAACATGAGCCATCTGCAATTTTAACCATAAGACGGAGTCAATACTTGTTATTCATGAAGTATCTTGAGTAATATAGAGTGAAACTTGGTAAGACAAGGCGAAACAAGGTAAATCAGGGTGATACTTGGTGAATCCTGAGTGATACAGGGTGGAACGGAGCGATGTGATGGGTAAGGTAGAACGAAATTTAGGTAAGAGAGTGTGAAATTGAGGTAAGCCATGCACGAAAATGCAGCACGGTCGGTAATATAACTGAAAGTGTCAAGATCTTTCATAATCCTATTGTCCAAACCTACGGGTCCGTCCTAGGGTCAAGCATGGCTCTAGTACCAACTGAAACGTCCTTGATTTCCACGAAGGTAAATCCACAGAAATGAAGTGTAAAATGATGAAACGATCCGTTAATTTACCCAAATCTCAGTGATACAGCAAGTCATACACGCTTATCAGAGTACAATATAGAGTTTTACATAAATTATTCTCTTCGCCACATAGGGCGAAACACACTCACACATAGCATCATGAACAGCCTCAGATGAGGATAGCAGCGGAAAACGATCTCCTGGAACCAGCTCGAGCGTAGAACAGACCCTCTAGTCCTCCTAGTCATCACCCTCGTAGTCGTACTCGAGCTCGGAACCTACCAAAAATCTATCAGTACACTTGGTACTGGCCATGCATCGCCCACCCTATACTTGCATTGCTTTGTGGAGAGTGGAATGCATTGGGGGAAATAGAAAGAGACCTATTTAGGCTGTGGGTTCCCTATGCAGGTAGTTAATATGTTAATAACAAAATGTTCATTAGGTTTTCTTTTCTTAACCCATCTTATTCACACGTTCTCCCCACCCATCACACACATCTCATCTCATCTCACTCTCTCTCTAGGCGACAAGATCGACTCCCGCTCAGATCTTGCCTCAACGGCCAAAGCTAGAATCCAACACGTAACCCGGGGGAAAGGTAGAGAAGGACTCCTCTCTCTAATCAAGTAAAGCGTAGGTCACGGGAATGTCCATATCCATGGACGCGGCTATACGTATAGATCGATCAACTCTGCAGAGCGTGTACACCTGGTAATCCACAAGATCACCATCCTCGATGATCTGGCTCGTCTAGGCTGATTTCGACTGCCTCCCAACTGGTACAGTACCACCCTACCACTCAGCCCTAGGCCACCCTGGAGTCCACCGAAACGCTGAGACTATGAGACGTAGAATCGGGCCCCCAAGGTCACTACGCTGTCTTAGGAGGGTGTGGGTCCCCATGCCCATACCTCCCTACACTATCACCTTCCAACCTAGTAGTAGTGGTACCACCCTAGTCAGTCGGGTAATTGTCCCTCGCCCATCGGGAGCGAGTGGTGTGCATGAAGGTCCCATGGTTCTGGTTCTCAAGACATACTAGTCCTTAGGGGGACCGGACAGGATATCTTCTCAAAAGGGGATCACCAACTCCCCATGCCACGACAGCACCTCACCAGGGATAACCAACACCCCGGTCCACCTCTAACATATACCCGCCATAGGTAACTCTCGCAAGGGATGCCCAGGTCACACCCCTTCGGCAAGACTTGCCCTAAAGACTCGTCGTAAGATCCTGTCCGATCGACTCAACCCTCACCACACACCCAAAACACATGCCAAGATCTCCCCATGTTTATTATCTAGTTTTTACCAATTCTTGCGGCACCTCGTGCCTTATGCACATACGTCTCTCTCTCACCAGCATCACGTCATAGATATAATGCGAGTAAGAGTAAAGCAGTAAGTAAGTAACAAGTGAGCATCTAGCCTATCAGCGGGTGTGCAGGAGTAAGGTTGCAACAAGGTATAAGGCTCAAGTAAAACTAGCATGCAACCTAACATCATATTATTGCATGAAAGATAAAGCGCTAGCAATTCTAGTTATATCATGTGTAATAGGATCTACGAGATTGGGTGGGGCGTGCCACCTGGCAGGTCATCTCCCAAGTCCTTGCTGTAGTTGGGGTCGTACTCCTCAGTCAGTAGGTCCTCCGGCTCTGTTAAACGTAACATATGGTCGCGTGAGCGACTCCTATAAAGGTGCACAAAGGAGCAACAAAAATTCGAAAGATCCAAAGGCACTCAAACACAAGCTTATGACGTAGGGCTCATTTTTAGAAAGATTTGGACACTGGTTTGGTATTTTTTTGAGCTAAAATGATTTAGTTATGGATTTTCAAAGATTAAATGAATTTCTGAAAAAGAAAAAGAATTGGAAATTCTAGGCAGTGACACGTGGCAGCACCCGATTGGCTAGGACGGAGTGAGTCACTGACTGGTGGGTCCATTGACTGGTCAACAGCCAACGGTCAACTTTGACCGGGCCGAGACTGGGCTCTGGTGGGCCGGCTAGGGCTGGATACAGGCTGGGTTGGGCCAGTCTAGGCTGGGCTGGCCCGAACATGTGGTAGCTCCTCGTGATGCCACATTGCGCTGTGGATTCAAAAAGGGGCTCCAGTCTTGTAGGCATGGCTCATAGTGAGCGTGAACCAGTGGTTCACGGGTGCATGTGGGGTCTACGGTGGACCACGTTCACCTTCTCTTCCCTCCTCTTGGTTCATGGTGCACATGGTGCACCGAACTATGGTCCTGGCCCCTCCTTTTGCTTCCCCGTGCAGTGGCGCGCCCGCCAGCGGTGAGCGGACATTTCTGGCCATGGTGGCTCCTGGGCAGCGTTTCTTTAGGCTCGGCTGAAAACTTCTCGGCCCATCCTTGCCTAGCTCCACCAACGAGGTAAACGCGAGTAGCTCCCTCACGTGGCTCTCTTCCTCCACCTTGCTGCGCACGGCACATCCCTTGCCAAGGCAAAACAGGTAACCCTCCTCCCCTCGATTCTATCGGCCTAACGCGGCAAAAACGGAACCTCGCCATGGTGAGCTCTAGCCATGGTGGGCATGCTTCGTAGCGCATCGCCCTCCAGCGTTCCTAGGGCCTCAGTGCATAGTGCGGTCCATGGTTGGGGTGGCAGATGTGCGTGCATGTGTGTAAGTAGGGTATAGGTGTTAGGGCCTTCTCTCACTCGTTCCCGGTACGGAGACGGTGAAGTGATGCCCGCGACTCTACTATAAAGAGTCGGGAGGGTGCTGGGGCTCACCGTAGGTGGCGATGGTGAAGGGATGTCGACGCAGGGCGAGTCGAGGCAGTGTCGGGGCGAGGCCGTGCTGTGCCGAGCAGCTGCTCCGCTGTAGTCGGTCGGTACATCGCCTTCCATTCCAGTGGCTCCTCTTTGGCGGCCCTCTCTTCTCTACCCCCCCCCCTTCTCCCTCCTTCTCCTCCTTCTCTTGGTCGTGGTGGAAAGTGGTGGCCACCAGGGTGGCGGTGAGGTGATGGGAAATGTCTAGGGCACCTCGGTGGTGTCCTCTTATAGGGGGGTGGTGATCATGGTGAGGTGAACGGCGGGAAGGGGGCCTAGGGCCACGTGGAGGTGATCGACGTGCTTAGGCTAGGGTTGCGGTCATGGCGTGGTCGCGGTTGCCTTGGTGCCTCCGTTTTGGTGCAACAACCTGCTCAGGCTTTGTATGAAGGTGCCAGAGGTGGTTGCAAGAGCACGGGCCACAACGATGGTGTCATGGTGCGGATGGCTCTAGCTAGGGGCAGTAGCAGTGTGGGTGGGCGAGGTGGCGTCGCATCCACGCGTTCGTTGCCACCCGACGTGAAGAGAACGGCTGGCGATGGAGATTCCCCCTCCTCTATCCTGACTCGGGTGCGAAAAGAGGAATGGCGCGAGGAGGACGATGACAACGGGGTCCCAGCTGGCGGTGACCGGGAGAGAGGGAAGAGCAGCTCCTAGCTAGGCCCCTTGGTGTTGCCGGGCCGTGCCAGATCCGTGGCCCGTCACGGTGGGAGTGGGGTAGCTGGATGGCTGGGCCGGTTGGGGTGGGGGGGTTGGGTCGGCCTACGGTTGCTAGTGTGCGGCCTACTGGGCTAAAGCTTGTTTGCGGGCTGTGGAGCCAGGCTGGCTTGAGTTCTAGGCCAAAAGGGGTTTCTCTATTTTAGCTTAATTGAATTAGCTCTTCTATGTTATCTCTTTATTTTTCTAGCTACTCCATAGTTCCTACTTGCATACACATGTGTTGCCTACACATGTATGCCCTAGTGGGGTCCTCTAGAGGTCATTTAGGGTTCCACCAAGGGTTGGCAACAACACCCACACATTTATTTAAATATTTAAATAAATGTTGTTACTTTTATTAATCAATACAAAAGAACATAAGGAGCAACTCATGCAAATTTAATTAAATACAAGGATATAAACATCTACAATAGGTACTACTTATGCAACTAGGGTAGTTTTCCTACAAGACATTCACCAACCATTGGCTATTTTTAGAAAAAAATTGTAGTTGTGATTTTTGATTCTTTTTGTTTTCAGGAAATTTCTGGGTTGTTACAAACCCTTAGCTAGTTGTACTAACAAGTCATAGCTATGAAGAAGTGGCACACGTGGGCATCGCAGCATGGTACACACCCTAGCAGAAAAAGGAAAGATACCCTCTTACCCCTTACTGGAGCTACAGATGAGCTAGTACAATCTAGTTAACAGGTTAAAGTCAGAGCCATATGACATTCGGGGTTGTACGGAACCTCCTGGGTTGCCACTTCAGGATTAAAGTCCTTATAGAGAGGCACTAGAGTACTCAACCCCGTACTCTTGCCCCCTATCTGTTGCTAAAAAACTCCATTTTATCACATTGCATATAGACTTTAGTCATGTTTAACTATTATTCTATATTCAGCGCTGCAGCATCTATCTAAAATGCATACCCAAACCATAGGTAACAAGAATATGTGGTACAAGAATTCATCTAGGTAAAGTCCTTAAGGCATTTCAAATTAAACACATGCATGAATATGAATGGTAATAGTTCATAGGTAACAAGGAGCCTTTGGTACACTTGCCTTAATTTGCTTTTCCCCCAAAGCCATACGCTCAAAAGCCTTTAGTATTCAACTTTCAATCTTCTGCTTCCAATTCTCAGCTTCTAGTCTTCAGAGAACAGCTTAATCACCACGTAAACCTCACTAATTGATTGAACCATATATCACCACACAAACATCCATACATGGAATACAAACAAGAATATATGAGAACAGTACACCAATCATAGAAAAATAAGAAAAAGAGTTTGAAATACGATTCTACGCATCGCTACGAAAACACGGACGCAAAAGACACGCTATATGCGATTCGACAAAAAAGCGACCATCGAAGGATTTTCAGTGCAACGGAAAATAAAACCTATCCATTTAACTTATTTTAACTATAGAAACACATGTAAATATTTTCATTAATCAACTTGATTCATTACTTAAGAAAGAGCGCAGTATAAAACCTATATTGACTTTATATTCTGAAAAATAATGCAAGTGATAGTATTAATACAATTAACTTTTTAATTGCCAAAACATATATGAGTAACATGAGAACCACTAACGCCACTGCGTAGAACACACCGAAACAAAAATAACACGACAAGAATGGCTCGATGCTACGGTTACGAGAACGCAAGAGACTAAGAAAGGAGCTACGGTTAAAAGAAAACCACTATCAAAAGATTTATATTATATTATAAAAGAAACAACTATGAGCTCGTTTTAGATTAGCTAAGAAAAACTATATGAGCAATATTGATTTAGATTGATCACAACATATTTAGTTTTAAAAGTCGAGTTAAAGCTAATCATGTATTATTTATAAATGTTATCACATAACAATTAAACTTTACCTTCACGAAGAAATTAAGCATGTGACTGCATGTACTCGTACTTATCACATATGTATCTTGTTCAGCTAATCAAATTATATTCTAGAAACACTTTTAAGTTAACAATTAATCATATTAACTTTTAGGTATAAATTATCAAAGTTAAGCACCTATATTGCTTTTAATTCCAAACTAGTGTGCAAATATACTAATCAATTTAATATTTGGCTATATATGAAAAAACATGTGACATGAAAATATTGTCCCTAACATACAGTTCACGTCAGCACGAACCAAACGCAACTTAAACGGTGCAAAATGGAATTAGAACTTAAATTGCTTTTAATTAAAAAGTTATTGAATAATCCTTAATCAAATTAATATTTAACTTATAAATTTACAAGATGTGAGACATGTTAAACATCGCTGCTAACACGTACCACACATTGCGATGAAACTCGCGTAATCGAATCGAAATCAAAAACCAAAATCGACTTTAATTAATCAGTGATTAATTAATTATAGACACAATTAATATTTTAATAAAATAATTTCATAAACATGTGACATATAAACTAGTAACTCTACTGCGTAGATCTCGACGACACGAAACTAACACAACTAGAACGAACTGAAACAGAATTAAAATGAAGAAACTGCGGAGATTAACAAACCAGTGGCAAACTCGTAATTAAGTCATCTTCTTCATTGGAAGCAGAACGTGGTGGCTATGGAGGGGGCTTCGGCTGCAGCCCTGTCCAGAAGCTGTGGAAAGCTCGACCAAGCCAGGCCTGGAGCAGAGGGCAGCCAGGGCCAAGCCGGCCGGCAGCACGTTGTGCAGCGGCTGTGGCCTGTAGGGCACGCGGCCGAGCAGCAGCCACCGGTGGCTCGCTGAGGAGCAAGGCGTGGGCGGCGGCCTACTCCTGCACGGGCCTATAGGCCGATGGCGGCCCTACTCGACTGTGAGCAGGCGCACGCGTTGGCCGATGGCGCGGGAGGCGCGGGTCTGTTCATCCTGAGGCGCAACATGCCCGAAGGAGAGGCGCAGGGCGACGGGGTGGCCAGAGAAGACGAAGAACATGGCCGGCCATGGATGAGCCTGTCGGAAAAACAAAAGAGAGGTTAGGGAAACGATGGACGGCCACCGATTCATGAAACGGATGGCAAGACGGTGTAGAGGACGACGAGATCTACCTCGTGGTGGTGGTGGTCGACGCCGGAACGCGACGGTTTGGCCGAAAAAGCTCGCTGAAGAGTTCACCGGAAACCTAGCTGTGCCAAACTTCGGCGTCCGATCTGCTGCGATAGGAGTGGCGGCTCACGAAATGGGCTGTACTTTCAGAATCCTCGTGTTGAGTGCTACGCCGGCATATATATATATATATATACCCAGGGTTTGGATATTTTGGAAATCCGAGATATTTTAGGAGATATTGATTTTCGGAATTAAAATAATTATAGAAAATCAGGAATTACTATTTAGGCTCTGAAAAATATCAGCTCCAAAAAATACTAGAAAATTTCCTAGGGATAGATGGAAGAATAAGGAACACAACCAAAGTGGTTTAGCTCCCGAAAAAGACTTTTGGATTGATCGAGAAAAAAAACAAAACTCCAAGATATAGGAATTTAATCCAAAAAAGGTTGAAAAGATTCCCGGAAAGAGAGGCATCGCTCTAACGCGTCTTAAAACCTTTTCCAAGCCTTTGGATTTTGAAAACAAAGCATCTTATCTAACTTTTGTTTTTGAAAGTTTTAAAATTCTTTTTAAACCACTACTTGAAAATAATATTTTGAAGATTGAGATTTGAATTTATTTTCCAAACCACTCATCATAAAAGTACCAATGCAACGACATATATGCGCAAATATGTTGCTACCCTTATGTTGGATTTTAAATTTTCTTTTACCTATATTTTTATGAGCACAAAACAATTAACAGAAATCATTTTACTCTTTTAGAAAGTTGCTAATTTTAGGGTGTTACAGGATCCATGTAAGGTTTGGTAACAAGGATGTCAACAAAAACTAGACTTGCAACTATCTAGAGAGTAGCGGAGCATCCATGAAGGTAGCGGACCATCCGCTGAATTATAAACATTAGAAGCAAGACTCGTTGATGCATACTGGAGTCTCCGACACTACTGATGGAGAGTCCATCCATTTTCCAACAACATATAGAGAGAAATCTATGCTACGGACTGAAGGTGGCAGAGAGTCCATAGTGGTCACGGACTATCTATCAAAGTCAACACAGAAGGTAAGCCACAAGTTCAGGACATTTCTAAGCCTCCTAAGGTTTTGGTGGAACATTCTGCCAGAGCCGACGGAGAGTTCGTCAATTCTCGTTTCAGCACGATTTGAATGACCGCAAGACATTAAGTTCTCAAGATCCACTACCTTAAGCAGTTCCAAGTAACCAGTGGTTACCCAATGGACAAGTTAAGCATGCTCTACATCTTCACCAAGTTGGAATTCAACAAAACCAACCCTACCTCAAGATCAAGCAAACCCTAGCCTCTTTGCTATGGAAAAGGAAGGGAGTAGCGGCCAAGGAAAGAGGATTACTCACCTTCCCACCTCGAGAAGCTTGAAGCCACGAAGATCGACCGAAGATGGTGAAGGCGATGGCCTGAGCAAGTGTGGCGGATGGTTTGAGGAAAGGTGGTGAAGTAAGAAATAAACCCTAACCGCTCGGCTACCAACCCTTATATAGCCATGAGCTAATGGAGCATCCGTTGATTTTGATGGAGTGTCCGTCACATCTATAAGCCCAATGGTTAAGTCACATGATAGTTATAGAGAGTGCCGAAACATCCGACAAGCCTATCGAACCATCTAATAGAGGATAAATGAAAAATTTCTCCCTCTTTTGGTTAAGTCAAATAACTTTTTGCTATACACCTAAACACATACTATATATGTCTAGAATAATCTACATGCATAGTGAAATCTATGTATCTAGAAAACCAAAATAAGTTACAATTTGGAATGGAGGGGTCGGTTTACTATATATATAGATAAGATAGAATCCCACACACGTTTGACGACCGACAATGTAGTATGTGCTGGCACTTACAACAAATACAATGAGCAAGCTAAAAAAAATAACAAGTGCAATAATCAGCAATTGTAAACGCGTATGCAATAAAAAACATATGTGTGTATGTATGGAGGTAGAGGTAGTGGAAGGTCATGGGTAAGTATATGTATGTATGCTTGTTGATCAGCGCTTCATGACCCTACTATGGTGTCGCACCAGCGGGTTGGCGATCTCGCCGGGGCCGGGGTGGACCAAATCCTTGTTCTTCCCATCTTCCTGGTCGAAGGACCCCATCATGTCGAGATGCATGGCGGTGTCCACGTCCTGAACGACAGTGCTCAAGAGGAGGACGGCCACCAGGGACAGGCCAAGGATGGTGTTTACACCAAAATTTGGGAAGAAGAACATGGGAACATGAAGCTTCCAAGATTATGTTATCAAGGAATCGATTGCATAAGGGTTGATATTAGCTTATTCAGATGCGGCACTGGAATCAGCTCTCTTCGAATGACACTAGCAGATGGTGACAATGAGCTACGGTTGGCGTCGAGAAATACACATCGGACTCTACAAAAAGGGAAAGATTAGGGTCTAAGTTATCTTAAGTTAGGAATCTTTTCTTTTATACCAAAAATTGTAATGAATCGTACTTAAGTAGGATTCATGCTTAGGCTCTGGGTATAAATATTAGACCCCAGCTGTTGTAAAAGGACATTCAATCAATCAATACAAATTACTTTTTTGGCTTTACGCCAACCCTTAGGAGTAGGAGTAGTGTAGATCTCGGCGAGTTCTTCAACAAGCAGGGCTGCATCAGTCCGGTCGACCTCTAGCTTGTCTGTAAGTACCGTCATGGCTTATGCTTTAGTTTGTAAGGCTACATCGGTTAAGTTTGACCTCCACTACGAGCTCTAGCATAAGCTAGTTATTGACTCTTATCTATTTCAAGTATGGCTGTATTGGTTAAGTTCGACCTCCACTGCTCGAATTAGATTAAGGTCAAGTTATCGGCTCTACCTAAGGGTGGCATCCTTTGGGTAGATTCATTAAGTTACCGATCTTATTGATGTTCTTATTGTTATTAGTTTTCAGCAACATCAACCTGCCCAGTCAAGATCGATCTAGATCGACATCATATCCTTTTAGTCCATCGTTTGCTTTGTTATAATACGATACTTCTTACTTTGAGTGACGGGCTATGTTTCATCGGCTGTTCTACTTTGATCTTGATCATGTATAGTACGTGGTTAAGGCATGTCTAATCTTGAGGAGGTTTGCTGGCTAGTTAAATCTGATCCATAGTTTGCTATTATGGCTGAAACGATCCAGTCAATCCCCACTAATGACACTTTAGATCGGAGGATGCTAGTCGATAGATTTGTTCTCGATCAGGCGTGACCTTGGCTGTTTGCTATGCCTGCATTGGCTAAATAGCCGATCGCCTATGCTTTAATGTCTACAGTGTGTCTCCATGATTCTGTTAAATGTGGATAGATCTGTTTATTTTAAAAGTTTGATTTGTTGTCTTTATCACGGCTTCCATTGATCCGGTCGAACCCCATTGTTAGAGATAGTAGGTTAAGTCTGATGAGTTCATAGATTTCTCCATGTTAAATAGTTAATTGTTCACATGTTGTAGTCCCTTTTCACTTGAATTGGCTATTTCAGCCGATTCGCTCGAGCTTTCACACATATAACATGTTTTTTCTAAAAGCCTATCAATGTATAGATGGTTTTATGGATTCTTTGGTTTTAGTTTGTTATTATCATCATAGCTGCCATCGATCCGGTCGAACCTCACTATTGATGATAACAGATTAGATTCAAAGCATTTGTAGATCCATTTGTACTAGATAGTTGATTTGTTCGCATGTTATATCATTTCTCGTTAGATTCATCGTGCTAGTGTTTTGAACAAACACCAACTAGTAAATTTATATTTGTTGCGCATTAGGCTCGGATGGTGTACTAAAAGACACAAAGTTTATATTGGTTTGGGCAGAATGTCCCTACGTCTAGTTCGCTGCTGCTCATGTTATTAGTACCAAAAAAGGTTTGTAGTAGGGGGTACAAATGGTCGAGAGAGGGACATGTTCCAAGTCTCTGATGGAAAGGTTGAAAGGATGCCAAGAGCTCGGTTGCTGCTTGGTTGTGTGTTGTGTGTGGAATTGATCCCTTCTCTTAGTAGAGTGTCCTGCCCTCCCTTTTATAGACCAGGGGGGAGCAGGGATTATAGATGGATGAAAGAGGAAAAACCAGGGGTTGAGACGGTCCTTTGAAGGAGCTGAGTCTTCCTTTTCCCTTGAGCCTACCCTGCTGATATGGCAGACTGTGCTAGGGATGTCATGTCCACTGATCCTCATAGGGTCATGCCCTGGCCTCATTTAGCAAGTGGGTACGTCCCATCCTACACCGACGGATGGTGCGGCATACTAGGGAGCCAAGCTATGACCCTACGGGGAGTAGACGGGGTAGTGACCATACGTTTGTCATTGTAGATGATGTGAGTTCTTCCCTAGACTATAGTGGTTGTCATATGCCTGTCTTAGTATCTGTGCCCGAGGGCTGATGGCGGTGCCTACAACATTGTAGGACAAAAGTCAGTACCTACAACACTATTTAGGCTCTACCATGCATGGGAGGGCTTCTCATAGGTACGCAGGGCATGGTCCTCAGTACTACGGTTGCCCTGAGTGTCCTGTCTTACCCTATGCTCGTCATTATGAGGGGGCAGGGTGTAAACATCGGGCAAGGTGGAGCTAGCCCCTCAGTCGTTGGGCGAGGCAGAGCTAGCCCTAGAACATCAGGCGAGGCATGGCCTGCCCCTAGATGTAGGGCACGGCAGAGCTAGCTCTCAGCCATCGGACGAGGTAGAGCCAGCCCTCAGACATCAGGTGAGGTGGACCCAGCCCTTAACCGTCGGGCGAGGTAGATCTAGCCCTCAGACATCGAGCGAGGTGGAGCCAGCCCTCAGCCATTGGGTGAGGTGGAGCCTACCCCTAGCCATCGGGCGAGGTGGAGCCTGCCCTCAGCCGTGACGTCAAGCAAGGCAAAGCCAATCTTCAGTCCTTCGGGCAAGAAGTGTAGCTACGTTCTTGTCTGACTACGAGCATTAATGTTTGATGGTCATTAGTTCCACCTCATTGGGTACCCCAGTATTAGGTCCCTGATAGTAGCCCCCGAGCCCCCAGGTGTTTTGGATAGAATCACCCGAGGGGTGATTTGATTTGCCAGAGGGTGCGCACAAGCGCACCCGACGGGTGTAGCCCCCGAGCCCCCAGGTGATTCGGGTAGAATTTCCCGGGGGTATTTCGATTTGCTAGAGGGTGCGTGCGAGTGCATCCGATGGGTGTAGCCCCCGAGCCCCCGGGTGATTCGGGCAGAATTGCTTGGGGGTATTTCGATTCGCCTGAGGGTGCATGCGAGCGCACCCATCGGGTGTAGCCCCCGGGTGATTCGGATAGAATTGCCTAAGGGGTAATTTCGGACCCTTCGTGGGTATGGTTGTGAGATTTGGTTTTTGACAACTAGGCAGTTTTAAAGGGAACCCTGGTATCCCATTCGTGGGGATTTGTCCTAGGTCAGCCCGATTGAGACTTGATTGCAAATTGAGACCCTTTGAGGCTCATGCGCCTAAGTTTTGACCGTTTGTGGGCCCATCTCTCATTGGGACAACCGTTGAAACTATTGGGACAACCCTCGAATTCCTAGGCCTAGGCGGGTTGGAGAAATGCTTTTTGACATGTATTCCCTCTATGGGAAAAGAGTTCTAGTTTGCTTGGGAAGGCGAAACATCTGGCCCAATTTTGGTGGGAAAGGATAGAGATTGCGGGGGTGGTGCATCATGGCAGGCATGGAGATCTAGGAGGAGGGTTGCCCTTCTCGCATCTATCGCCCCTATAAAACCAAGGGGTTCACCCCCAGGGTTCCGTACTTTGCCATCTCACCTTTGCGTCGACAACTTCCGTCGCCAGTCACCTGAGCCTCTCGTACTCGCATCGCAACCGCCGTCAAGCTCGCATCCACCCCCCTCCCAATCATTCGATGGAGCCATGGTGTAGATCTGACATCACCCCTCAGCTTCTAGAGGGCCTCATTCGACATGGCCTCCTTTGCCCACTGACTGCCACCGAGAAGTGGTGGCTGCCCAGTAATGAGGATGAGCCATCGCCGCCCGAAGGGTACGTTGTGTCCTTCGCCCACTTTCATGTGCGGGGATTCACCATCCCCGCCCACAAGTTCCTTCAGGGGCTGCTGGACTACTACAAGGTGGAGTTGCAGCACCTTACTCCCAATGGGGTTCAACACATTATGGCGTTCGTCACCCTGTGTGAGGGCTTCTTGGGGACTGATCCCCACTTCAACCTATGGCGGAACCTCTTCGCCGTCAACCTTCTAAAAAGTGGGCTGGGAAGCAAGAGCTGAGCATGCCGGTGGGATGTGTCGGCATTCATCAGTAACAACCGAGTGAACAAATACCCATCGACGCATCTATTGGCCTCCAACAAGGGGTGACATTCGCATTGGTTTTATGTCAAGGACGATGTTGCCGCCCCCTTGCTAGCATTCTCTGGGCGCATCATCGAAGAGGTCCCAGAGTCATGGAAGTGGGTGTCTCAGACAAAGATAAGAAGAGGATCAAGGACCATCTCACCGCCCTCCAAATTCTAAAGGAGAGGGGCGTGAAGGGGTCAGGGATCATCAGTGCCTACCACATGAGGATGGTGGCGCCGCTAATGGCGTGCGCACTTCCCCTGCACTAGATGGTGCCTAGAGCATCGCTCGAAGGGATGGTGCTTATTGATGAAGCACTCACCCCCTTCGAAGTGGTGTAGCGCATCAAGGAGGCGATGGAGCCTTCGAAGGCCCACGCCGGTGTCCTCCTTGATTTCATGTATCTTGTGCTGGGGCATCCCCCAATGCAGCCAGAATCAGGGTTCATCGACTTCGTAAGTTCTCTTTTCCCATGCCTCCTTTTTACTTGAATTCCTGACCCCTTGGTGCTAACATTTGGATAGCAGGAATAGCTGAAGAAACTTGTCTTTATGGATTGCCCGACTCCACTGCTGAAGGACAAGTTCGTGGTGGTGGCCAACCATGCCATAGCCAAGTGGCAAAGGAAGATGAAGGAGTCTGAGCAAAAGAAGAAATAGTAGAAATAGCAGGCACAAGTGCGATGAGAGGAGACAGACAACGAAGATGACAAAGGCAATGATGATGAGATAGTTGCTGATGTAGAGTAGGATGTCCTGGAGGGTGAGGATACGTTGATAGGTACCCCCTCATCCACACAGGGACCCTTCCTGTTCCATGTGGGGGGAAGTGAGTCCGTGCGGCCAGCGGAGATGGGCTAGCCCATCAGCCCGTCCTTAGGACTGGTGGGAGCAGGCGGATCCACCACCATGCCCGAGGTGCTGATGGAGGAGGGTGGCCCCACTACCATGCCCCATGAGCTGATAGGGGTGGGTGGATTTGCCGTCATGCCTAAGGCACCGATAGAGAGGGATAGCTCCACCGCTGTGCCCTCGGAGGCAAGGGAGATGAGCCTCACTACCTAGGAGCAGGGGGTAGGCTCAAAACGGTCCCGCCTAGATGAGTTGGAGCAGGAATTTGGGGGTTCGTCCCCAAAACGCTCCTACCGCCCAACGGTGCTAGCGTAAGTCACTGATTCCTCTGTGTTTCTATTTTTTAGTCTGACCTTATGCCTTTTAACTCTTTGTAGAGTCTTGAGATGGGGCTGTTCTTTGGCGCTAGCGCCCAAGAAGAGCGTTACTCTTTAGGCGGGACAGGCGCTGTTGCCCAACATTGCTCCTATTTTGAGTAGGAGCAGAGCCGATGTTGTGGCCTCGTTGGCCGGTCAGGCTCCGCCTGCGGTGGTGCCTGTGCCCTCAGTGGGTCAAGAAAACACCAAGACTGACAGAGCACCCTCAGGGATCGCCAAGAAAATGACAGCGGAGGTGACTCCGCCACCTATGTCAGAGCAGATGGAGCTACTGCCCGCACTTGTGGCACCCCCTGTGGTGGGTGCGGCACTGCAAGTCGAGGCCCTAGCATTGCAAGCGTAGGTGGCCACAACCGTGATAAGCTAGGCGTAGCCGAACATAGCCATGGTGGTGTCCGAGGAAATGGCACGATCCATGCCACCAGTGGCCTTGGTGATGGCGCCCTAGGCGGGCTGGATGGAGGAGGACATGGCCGGGGGGTCTTAAGGTGTCATGGCGGTGGTGGAGAGGACCAGTGGGGGTCGCCCTCGGCCTTGATGTCAGGGGGTAGCCGCTCGCCCACGTGGGGTGAGTCGCTGCTCTAGTGGATGGATCCTCAAGACCTAATGTTGACTCTCTTCTCGCTCGATGATGCTAAGGACAGGGGATCTCAATGATGATGGATGTCCTGAGTCAGGCTGGGGGCATCCTGTGTGATGTCATCGTTCCCACTGGCCGGGTATTGTCTTGATCTTTCCTCTTGCTTTAGTCTTTCTTCATGTATTTTTGTATTTTTGACACTGGTCTTCTTTTTAGTCCCTCATTGCTCATAGCTAGGAGAAGTCCTAGTTCCTCCATGAGTAGAAGGTGGAATGGGACCACCTCACTGAGCAGGCCCGGCTATGCGAAGACGGGAGCACCCAACTAGCCGTTGTCTAGCAGCGGGAAGCCGAGGCACGTTGGGACACGGAGGAGGTCCATGGGATGTTCTAGGATCTGTCGGCGAGGGTGCAACAGGACAAGGAGGTGGCCGCTAGGGTCCAAAAGGAGCAGAATGAGCTGCTCTAGAAGGATGCCGAGGCCTACCAATAGGCCATCAACCTCCTGGCTGAGCTAGAGATAGAGCGAGAGCTCAAGCTAGAAGCCGAGGAAAAGTTCACGGCCCTATAGTAGAGGTTGAATCTAGATGCTGAGGTGATTGCCCGGCTGCACTTGGAGCAAGATGAGTTGTGCTAGACTGTAGAAAGACTCCGCTTGGAGCATGGCATGGCCCACGAGGAGCACAACCAGGCCATTCAAGAGCATGGCGAGGCACGTTAGGGGGTCAGCTCCCTTCGAGCGGATCTTGGAGCCATGGTGGCCCAAAGGCTGGAGGCCAAGAGCATCTCTGTCGGGCTAGGCATGGAGCTTGCCAAGGTGCGGGGGATTCTTTAGGCTGAGAGTGATGAGCATGATCTCCTACGTGCTTCCATCGAGGTTGTTTTCGATGACCTAGGGGTGGCGTGGCTAGAGGAAACCGGCTCACTTGTGGCCCATGCCATAGATATCATGGTGCGGGTGCGCCAACTTGAGGAGAATGCCTTTCATGCCAGGATCACCCAAGCCTTTGTTGTTGCATGCTCTCATTATGATCAGGAAATTAACTTGGAGGCAATGAGCCTTGGCTTTGCGCTTAGCTATGAAAACTCTGAGCTGGAAGAGATTGATAAGGCGGTGACTCCTATTGCACAGAACTGCTAGATAGGCTGAAAGACATAGTTCTCTTTTTGAGGAAGTAGTTAGTCAAATGAGTCCGATAAATATTTATCTGTAATCTGTGGACAAGTGTCGGTACTTTTGTGTCTAAAAACAGATTCATAATTTTGTTTTGTAATTTTAATTCGTTTGTCTGAACATACTTTCTTCCCTTTTGCATTTGAGAAAAATGGTTTATGCGACCGGATCCTTTCATTCGTTAAGACTATAGGGCCCAAGGTGTATAAGGGGGAAATTTCGATTACGCTGGTGAGCAAAGTTACTGTAGCTGTCGTGGCTTGGGTTTTTTGCAGTCTTACCAGGCATGCTCGTTTGTCTATTCCCACAAACCTTGCTGCTAACCTTAACATGAGGATGAGGTCTGACGCAATGACTGTTTTGAAAAAAGAAGGTATTCATACGTTTATCAACCCCCGAGTGAGATCCAACTCCTTGCGGTCGCTGGGGCTGGATGTTACTGGAGACTGAAGTGAGGGTAGTGAACTTACTCTTGTATTCGCACGTACCCCTTACTTAGGATTTTAGCGATCATTCCATGACCGTGTGTTTGGCGCTATTGCTAGCTCAGCCTTCCTCGAGCCCCCGCGCATGGCGGGGATTCGGTCAAGGGTCGGCTCATTTTGTGATTGTCGCCCCGTCTGTGGTTTCCACAACTGGAGGGGTTGAGGCGACGTCACTTGCCTCGATGGTTCGAGTGACGTGTTTGATGAGCTTGCTAACAAAGATGTTCGAATGGAATCCAATCCCGTTGCTTTGTGATAGGGTCAGCAATGCCCTCGGGTGGCGTTCCATTGCTCCTTGACCTGCCTTCCAACAGATTCCCCCACAATGGGATTCTATGGGCTCGGCTAAAGGTTGGATTAAACTAGAAGGTTGAGATGACACTATCCGCTTCAATGCGGGTTGGGCAAAGGCCACTGAGGCTCATCTGCATTTTCTTCCCTGGCTCTTGTTTGACGTGAGGCGGCCTTAGACCCTTTGTGGGCTAGCCTTCGAACCTCGATCTCTCAATCTCTAATCGAGCGGCTTGAGCCCCCGAGCCCCTTGGGGTCTGATAGGGGTTGGTCATGTTTCGCGCATCACAACATCCTCAGTTTCCGCAACCAGAGGGGCTGAGCTGACAACACTTGCCTCAATGGCTCGAGTGTCACGCTCAATGAGCTCGCTAACGGGAATGTTCGTGTGGAATCCAGGTCTATCATTTGATGACGGTGTCGGTAGAGCCCTCATGTGGCATTCCACTACTTCTTAACCCGCCTCCTGGCAGATGCCTGAGCCATTTGATAGGCTCAGGTGGCCTGTTGGCCTCTCCTCGATGGAGATTCTGTGGGATTGGCTCGAGGTTAGAATCAAACAAGAAAGGTCAAGATGTCCCTATCTACTTCTAAGCGGAGTCGGGCAAGGCCACTAGGGCTCATCTCAGTTTTTCTCCACTGGCTCTATTTGACGCAAGGCGGCCTCGAGCCCTTTGTGGGCTAGCCTTTGAACCTCGGTCAGTTGCTGCTCATATTGAATGGGGTGACTACCGCTTTGTGATGCGACACGAAGCGTTGAGATGCAACAATTGCATATGCAATGTTTTGGATGTATGGGATTAATGTATGACTTAATTGAAATGAGAGCGGGGGTTGGTAATGTTACCTTGGTGGCATGAGCGCCAAGAAGCTTTTACCAGGCATGTCCGTGTAGGGTTCGGATCTGATGTTTGCGACGGGGCTAGCGTGACCTGCACGAGCATCGCAATTTTTTGTTTCTGTCTCTCGGCGATGATTCGAGCCGTTCGATTGACTTTAGTTGACCTGAAAGCTTCTCCTTGGAGGAGATTCTATAGATGGACCCCACCGAACCCTTCTTGAGAAGGCGAATGCTAAAGCTTGGGATGCGGGGAACTGTGAATTCGATTATTCTAGTGAACAAAAACACCATAGCCATCGGGGCATTGGATCTAGCGGTTCGTCTAGTTTTACTCAAAGTTTTACACCCACACACCGCACCTCCGGTTTTAAACATAAGGAGGGGTCAGGCAAAGAGGATGTCTAAACAAGTAGACACTCTCGGCAGCCCCCAAGCGACATCCGCGCCCCTACCATTGCTGGGGTCAGAGGTTTGGTAATGGAATCAACACGCAAAGTAAGTAAACAAAGGTGCTTATCTTTTGGCGACCATTCATTTGGCATTTTACCTAGTCCATCCTATCGACCTAGGAGGCCTGGTGGGCTCTCCCTGATGGGGGTTCCATCATCGGGTCCTTCCAAGTCCTATATGGGGAAGCGGAGAGTCGCCTACATGCAAGTGCGCCTTGTTTCTCACGCCTAGCATGCGGTTGTGGCAGGCCATGCCTAGGCCATGTCCTATTTGACTAGGCACTGTCTCATCAAGTAGGGTGCGTCCCGTCGGTCAAGGCGCATCCCCTCGAATTCCCATCAACATCGAATTCCCATATGCATTGAATAGGGGAAGGGAGAGAGTTTTTCATCCCAACCTTTCGCCTTTCCTCAGCTGCTGCACCTCTTCCTTAAATAGGGAGGGGGATGGGAGTTCTTGTCCCATTCCTTTGCCTATTCCTAAGTAGCTACCTATCCTCCTTTCTCCTTCTTGCCGAGCATGTTTGCATGTTGCGACGGTTTCTAAGTGAGAGAGGGTAATGCGAGGGAGAGAAGAACTCATAGATACGTTCATGAACCCGGAGTGTGATGTCGAGCTAGTAGTCATCCAACATAGATGAGATGGTGTTGGCCGCCTTTGCTGAGAAGGGGCCGCTACTGCCAAAGGAGGAGGCGCACTAGAAGGTGCTGAGTGTCGTCGGCTTTGTCATCATCTATGAGGCCTTCGTCGGAATGGAGTCATATGAGGACTTCTTCCGGTGAATCTTCTCTGGGTGAGCCTTGTTGGTGGGGAAGCTATGCAGGACTACATCGATAGGGGGTGGCACCCTTTTAGCTGCTCAGTTCATGAAGCCTAATGAGATGTCAGAGACATCCATCAGCCATGGCGGCCTTTCTTCGGTGGGGAGCGCCCTCTGTCCAGGTGCCGTTGTCAGGGTTGCGGCTGATCATGATGGCGTAGTCCTTGGACACCCTGGCGAAGGCACCACAGTCACCGACATGGTGCTCGACATTGCAGACAACGGCGCCCTCGAGGATCTCGTGGAGCGGTAGGACGTCGCCGATGGAGAGTGTGGCGCGACGACCGTAGTAGTGCTTATAGTTGAACTAGTCAAAAATTGTAATCAAATATTTGTGGGGTTGCCCCCATGTGAACAGTCTTTTGTATTTATGAATACATTAGTCCTTTTTGTGGTGAAATCATTTTGTAAGCGATCAATTTGTGTGAAAAATGAACAAGTTTTCAACTTTCGTTATGGCAAACAGCTTTTTAGCTCTTCTCCCTCTTTTTGCAAAAGAGCTTTGGTGCCTTCTGACCCTTCCCATAGTTAAGGTCATAGAAAACTCAGAGTGTAGGCAAGCCAATTCTAATCACACTGGTGAGCAAGGAGGCCATAGCCACTGGGGCATGGGTTTCCCGTAGTCCTGCCAGTTATACACAGATTTTGTTCCCGAAATCCTAGCCATTAGGACTTGCCATGAGAAAAGAGGGAAAACACAGAGAATGTTTGCAAAGATAACACAGAGAGTGTTTGTAAGATAAACATACTTATATTAGCCCCCGAGTGAGGTCCGACCCCTCGCACTTGCAGGGGTCAGATGTCACGAAAGGTCAGGGATTTTGATGACAAAAAATGACAAGAAAAAGTATGCATTTATTTAAGGGTAAAAACAACGTAGCTGCTTAATGTTCTAGGCGTTGGTGAAGACCTCACCATCGATGATTTTTAGCTTGTAGGCACCTAGCTAGAGTACTTCCATGATGATGTATGGCCCCTCCTAGGGTGGGGAGAGCTTGTGATGATCCTTGTTGCTCTACACAAGGCAGAAATCCAGGTCCCCGATGTTGAAGGCTTGGTCCCACACCCATCGGCTGTGGTACCAACGCAGCACCTACTGGTACTTGGCTGAGCAGAGGAGGGCGATGTCATGAGCTTCGTCTAGCTGGTCCATGGCATCTTCATGGGATGCCTTGGCTCTCTATTCGTTGTATGCTCTAATCCTTGGTGCTCCATAGTCAAGGTCGGTTGGGTGGACGGCCTCTGAACTGTAGACCATGAAGAAAGGCATGTAGCCGATGGCTCATCTAGGAGTTGTCCTTAGGCTCCAGAACACCACGGGGAGCTTGGCGACCTAGCGTGCACAGAACTTGTTCAACCGGCTGAAGATCCTAGGTTTGAGACCTTGTAGGAGCATGTCGTTTGCGTGCTTGACCTTCATGTTCGTTCGGTGCTGTGCGACGGTGGCCCAATCGACTCGGATGTGCTATTCATCACAAAATTGAAGGAATTTCTTGTCGGTGAACTATGTGCCATTGTCCGTGATGATGGAGTTCGGTACTCCAAAGTGATTGATGTTTTCAAGGAAGAACAACACAGCTTGCTCGGACTTGATTGCCGAGATTGGTCGAGCTTCGATCCATTTTGTGACCTTGTCTATGGTGACAAATAAGTGGGTGTAGCCCCTAGGTGCCTTCTTAAGAGTCCCAACCAGATTGAGCCCCAGACCATGAAGGGCCATGTGATGGGGATCATCTGGACTGCCTGGGTCGAGAGGTGAGTTTGCTGAGCATAGTACTGACACCCTTCATAGGTGTGTATGATCTACTCGGCGTTGGCTACTGCAGTGGGCTAGTAGAAGCCCTACTGGAATGCGTTCCCAACAAAGGTTCTAGGTGCAATGTGGTGACCGTAGACCCCACCATGGATATCACTCAGCAGAAACTTCCCCTGTTCGATGGGGATACAGAGTTGTAGGATCTCAGTGTGGCTTCATTTGTAGAGTTTGCCCTCTGTAAGAATGAAAGACTTGGCATGACGTGCGAGCCATCAAGCTTCCATCTTGTCTGGTGGTAGCATGTCACGAAGGAGGTAGATGAGGTAGAGCATTCTCTAGTTGATCAGAGGGTCAGGCTCTGTCGCAAGATCCTCTTCAAGCTCCATGATCTCGGGACTAGATGGAGTCATCGGTTGGTCAGCCCTGAGGCTGGATCGGGCGGGCAATCGTTGGCCCATTCTGACCCTTCGTAGCATACCAAGGGTTTGTGTTGGTCACTAGCAAAGAGACCCATTGGCACCGGCTCTCGATTGGATGCCGCTTTTGCAAGCGCGTTGGCTGCCTCGTTGAGGTGCCTTGGGATGTGATTGAGTTCAAGGCTATTGAATTTGTCCACTAGTCGTTGGACTTCTTGGTAGTACACAGCCATCTTGGCATCACAATAGCTTGACTCCTTCATGACTTGGTTGATGACCAGTTGGGAGTTGCCCCAAATGTCGAGGCATCAGATGCCCAACTCGATGGTGATTCATACATCGTTGATGAGCACTTCATATTTAGCCACATTATTAGATGAGGGGAAATGGAGATGAACCATGTACCTCATGCGAACCCCGAGGGGTGATACAAAGACTAGCCCCACGCTGGCACCCTTCTCCATTAGTGACCCATCGAAGTACATCATCTAGTACTCTTGATCAATGACCACCGGTGGTGTTTGGACCTCGGTCCATTCCACGATGAAGTCAGCCAACACCTGGGACTTGACCACCATTCGAGAGGCATACGTGATGCATTGATCCATCAACTCAAGTGCCCACTTTGTGGTTATTCCCATGGTGTCCTGGCTCTGGACAACCTCACCAAGGGGGAACAACGTCATGACCATCATAGGGTGTGACTCAAAGTAGTGGCGTAGCTTCCTCTTGGTGATGAGGACGGCATATAGGAGCTTCTAGATTTGAGAGTAGCAGGTCTTAGAGTCGGATAGTACCTCACTAATCAAGTACACAGGGTGTTGCACCTTGAGGGCACGCCCCTCTTCCTCCTACTCTACCACTAGGGTGGCGCTAACCACTTGCGTGGTCACCGCTATGTATAGCAAGAGGGATTATCCATCGCTTGGAGGAACTAGGATCAGGGCCTTATCAGAAGCAGTTTGACCATGTCAAGTGCCTCTTGGGCCTCGGATATCCACTTGAAGCGGTCGGCTTTCTTCAAGAGTCGATAAAGGGGGAGACCTCATTCGTCGAGGCATGAGATGAATCGGCTGAGTGCGGTGAGGCACCCTGTGATTCGTTGAACCCCCTTTATATTCTGAATCGGGCCCATCCTTGTGATGGCTAAAATTTTCTCTGGGTTGGCTTCAATGCCATGCGTGGAGACGATGAAACCGAGCAGCATGCCCTTTGGGACCCCAAAAACACATTTCTCGGGATTGAGTTTGATGCCATTAGCTTAGAGTTTTGCAAAGGTTTGCTCAAGATTGGCAACAAGGTGGTCGGCCCATTTGGACTTAACCATGATGTCATCAACGTAGGCCTCAATGGTCTGCCCAATGAGGCCCCCAAAGCATTTGAGCATATAGCGCTGGTACATAGCCCCGACATTCTTCAGACTGAACGGCATTAAGACATAGCAGAACAATTCGAAGGGGGTGATGAAAGATGTCACGAGCTGGTCGGACTCTTTCATCGTGATCTGATGGTAGCTGGAGTATGCATCAAGGAAGCAGAGGGTTTCGTACCTCGAGGTAGAGTCGACTATTTGGTCTATGCATGGAAAAGGGAACGGATCCTTTGGGCATGCCTTGTTGAGACCCGTATAGTCAACACACATCCTCCATTTCCCACTCATCTTTCATACAAGAATGGGATTAGCTAACCAATCTGGGTGGTATACTTCCTTGATGAATCTGACCACTAAAAGTTTGGCTATCTCCTCACCGATGGCCCTACGTTTCTCCTCATTGAAGCGACGCTAGCGTTGCTTCACCGGTCTAGAGCCTAGATGGATCTTCAAGGTATGCTCAGTGACCTCCCTCAGAATGCCTGGCATATCTGAGGGTTTCCACACAAAGATGTCTTTGTTGCTATGGAGAAAGTCGACGAGCACGCTTTCCTATTTAGAGGAAAGCGCGGTACCAATGCATACCATTTTACCCTTGGAGCTGCTAGGATCTATGAGGACCCCGTTGGAGCCCTCTACCGATTCGAACGACCCGGTCGACTTCTTCGCGTCGGGCACTTCTTCGGCGACCTCCTCCTTGAGGGCGGTGAGTTCCCTAGAGGCGACGATTGTCGTGGCATGGCCACAGCACTCGACCTCACACTCGTAGGCACGCTGGAAGGAGGTGCCGATGGTGATGACCCCATGGGGGCCTAACATCTTCAGCTTGAGGTATGTATAGTTGGGGATGGCCATGAACTTTGCATAGCATGGACGTCCTAGGATGGCGTGGAAGGTTTCGAGGAATCCAACCACCTTAAAGGTGAGGGTCTCAGTCCTATAATTGAACTAATCCCCAAAGGTAATGGGTAGATTGATCTGCCTGAGTGGCATGACCTGCTTCCTAGGCACAATGCTGTGAAAAGGCGCTTGGGTTGGGCAGAGGCATGTCCGGTCGACGCCCATCTTGTCGAGCATCTTAGCGTACATGATGTTGAGGTCGCTGCCTCCGTCCATTAGTACTTTGGTGAGTCACTTTGGGCCAAAGATTGGGTCGACCACAAGCGGATATCTCCCTGGGTGTGGGATGATATCTAGATGGTCGGTCTGATCGAAGGTTATGGCGGACTCCGACCATCGAAGGAAGGGAGGTGTGGCCAGTTGGGCCGTGTAGACTTCACAGTGTGCAACCTTCTAACGCCATTTGGAGTCATAGGCTGCTGATCCTTCAAAGATCATAAGGCAGCCATCTGGCATTGGAAAGCCATCATCCTTCTCCTTGGTGTCATCCGCAGTGGGGGTAGGGTCTTTCCCCTGGTCCCTTTGTTGGAGCCTCCAGACAAGAACCGCCGCATGAGGCTGTAGTCCTTGAGCATATGCTTAATAGGAAAGGCATGGTTCGGGCATGGCCCCTTAAGTAATTTTTTGAAGTGGTTCAGAGTGCCCATCGTAGGCTTCTAACCACCCTTGTGGTCCGCAGTGGCCATGAGCGAGTCCTCATGTCGTTGCTTCTTATTCTTCCTTTTGGTGGAGTGATTGGAGGTGCCTTCACTAGCACCCTCATCCCACCTTGCCTTGCCCTCGAGGCAATTGAAGATCACTCCGACTGCCTCTTCTACTAAGGCATGGCTAGTGGCAATGTCTAGGAGTTCCTTGGTGGTTTGCGGGCCCTTGCGTCCCAGCTTATGAACCAAGGACTCACAGGTCATCCCAAACAGGAAGGATCCTATCATGTCGGCATCGGTGACATTAGGGAGCTCATTGCACTATCGAGAGAAGCATCAGATGTACCCGCGGAGGGTCTCACCGGCCTTCTAACAGTAGTTCTTGAGGTCCCATGGGTTCCCAGGGCATTTGTACGTGCCCTGGAAGTTTCCCACAAAGATCTCCTTCAGATCCGCCCAACTCTGGATTACGTTGGATGGTAGGTGTTCCAACCACGCTCGTGCTAAATCAGCCAAGAACAGTGGAAGGTTGTGGATAATGAAGTCATCATTATCCGCACCACCGGCTTAATAGGCAAGCCAATAGTCTTCGAGCTAAAGTCTGGGGTTTGTCTCCTAGAGTACTTAGGGATATTGGTAGGTGGTTGGTACCTTGGTGGGAAAGCAACGTTGAGGATGTGCTGGCTAAAGGACTGAGGGCCTGGCAGGCCAGGGCTCAGGCTCTGGTCCTCACCACTGTTGTAGCATCCGCCACGATGAGGATGATAGCCATGGTGGGCTCCTTCTATTGGGTTGCTGTAGGTGCATCTGCAGGCATCGAGGGTGCTACGTGCATCGAGGTTGTGGCTGAGACATTGATGTATCAGGGTCACAGCGCACCGTCTACCACCTTGTGGTGCCTGGTGGACTTATGCGTCCTTGGTGGGGCACACCGAGGGCATGCGCTGGCTGGTGTTGAGCTCGCATCACCGAGACAACGAGCTTTCCGCCTGCTACGCCACCTCATGCTCGAGCAGTGTGTGATTCTCATGGTGGGCCCGATGATCCTTGGGCGTCGTGGCCTCTAAAAGGCCATGGAGCAACACCATTGTGGTGGTGATGTTCTGGCTTGCCTGAACGAAGTAAGGAAGGGTTTCATCATCGGCGATGATCCTTTGATTCACATCACGGGCCACAGCGCATGCGCGCCCACCGTCTCCGCAGCATTCGATCTCCCGCATATTCCCGCACAAGCTGGAGTCCGGCTTCATCGATCTCTCACTTTCGAGCTCTTAGTTGCTCCACCCCTACGTGAGGTGGGGCCACTATCTCCCCTTTGGTTCCATCACCGAGGTTGCCAACCGGGGTAGCCTCCTCCGCGAAGATGCTTTCAACATGTCCCTCGGGGGTACCCGCCATGAAACATTCCCGGAAGGGGTGGTGGCTCCCCTGCTGGAGTCAGAGCCAGAGTCCGACCCTGGCCCCTCCGTGAGGAGGCCATGGAGGGATTCCATGACGCTTTCGATCATCCCCATGAACTCATACATTTTTGATATCGTATCATACAAGTATAACATATATTGTTACAATCATACCATTGACCACCCCAATAAAGTTCACATATATAAATTATCATTATAGTAAAAATTCAATAAATATGAGAAGAACTTGTACAATTACACAATAAAGAAAAAGGAGAAACACAAACCATTGAAGAAATGAGCTTGCACAATAAAGAGTCAGGTACTGCACCTCATGAACTACGATTGGTCATTCAATGCATTGCCACTAGCATCCGCAGCATCACTAGCATCCACCATGGTTCCCTCAATGTCTGTTCTAGCCCATTGATGTCTTACATTTGCATTATTGAACATATCTCCAAGGTGTGTGACATGGAATGGCTCATTTTCTACATCATCTTCCCATTCATCACAACCCGTGTCATATATATCTCTTGGTTTCATCTTCATGACTACAGACCACCCAGGGTTTTCTTTGTCTTTAGCATAAAACACCTGGTCAGCTTGGTTAGGAAAAATATATGATTCATGAACAATCTTTTCTCCTGTATGTATCAGGTGTGAGAAATTAACAAGTGTGTAGCCATACTTGTCCTTCTTTATTCCTCTTCTAGAAATAACATCAACCCATTCACATTTGAAAAGTACCACAGAAAAATTCCTAGAGTAGTTTAGCTCAATAATATCAAATAATCCTCCCATAGTAAGTCACATCACCTAAAACTAGCCTGCCATCACTTGCACTGGCATAACTTGATGTTTTTGCAGTTAGCACTACACCACTATTTTGTGTCACCCTATCCAACCGTTTGGGCCTAAAACGGAAACCTCGACTGTTGAAAGCACGGTACCTTTTTGCAGCATCAACTGGGCCACAAGCTAGCCATCTAATGTCATCTTTAACACCATGAATGCCATTTTCCCTCTCTAACTGCATTATTTGTACAATTATACAAGTTTAGTCCTACACGTTAGTGCTACATAAGCATTTTGAGTTAAGGTACTTACATGACCTCTAAACCA
Source organism: Miscanthus floridulus (assembly GCF_019320115.1). Lineage (NCBI taxonomy): Eukaryota > Viridiplantae > Streptophyta > Magnoliopsida > Poales > Poaceae > Miscanthus > Miscanthus floridulus. The sequence continues at coordinate 34,600,572 of NC_089582.1, read as the reverse complement.
TTGATGGAACTTCTCATTTTGGATTTTCTCAACATCTCTATGACTGGCTCTACGTCCAGTACCTTTTCCAATGATCTCTTCAGCATGAGCTCTACAATTTACATGTAAGAAAATTTATGGGAGGCAAAAAAAATTTATGTTTACAATTTTGAGATATTACCTAAGGTATGGATCGACATCGGAATAATTGAATAGCACATATCTATGTGCTTGTACTTTAGCCAAACCTCTTAGGACATAACTACTTGGCTTCCCAAGTGGTTTCCTAGATTGAGGAAAAAGAGTTGATGCATGTCTAGTAGAGCATCCAAGTGACTCCTCATTATCATCATTCCGTGAAAGCCTATTAGACAATGTCTGAAAACCATTAAGAAATGTTGAACAAAAGCGCATAGCCTCTTTTGCCAGAACTGATTCTGCAAATGCAGCCCTCTAGACGAGCTTTATTTCTCACGTTTGACTTTAAATCACCAAGGTACCTACACAAACTAGTATAAATTAATAAAAACTATAATTTAGCATGCAAAGCGAAGGTACCAAACATGTCTCTTAATTTTTTATAAGAAAAACATACCTTTCCACAAAATACATTAATCGATAACATACATGACCACCTATTTTTGCCTCTGTTGCTAAGTGAAGAACTAGATGCACCATGATAGTGAAAAACCCAGGAGGGAATATCATCTCCATCCGACATAACGTCATTATGATTCGCTCCTCTAACTTCTCAAGTTCATTCATGTGGAGAACTTTTGCATTCAGTTCTCTAAAATATCCACACAGATCAAATAAGACAGATGTAACTTCATCTGGGAGAAGACCTCTCAGAGCAAGTGGCATAAGTTGTTGCATTAGTATGTGGCGGTCATGACTTTTGAGGCCTAAAATTTTTGCTTGACCAACATTTACACATCTAGAGATGTTACTAGAATAACCATCTGGAACTTTTATGTCACGAAGGACTTTACAAAATTGTTGCTTCTCCTCTTTAGACATGTTATACAAAGCAGGAGGCAAGTAATACTTACCATTAGCCTTTTTTGTGGATGTAGATCTGGCCTAATGTTCATTTCTTGCAAGTCTTTTCTTGCCTGTAGATTGTCCTTTGATTTGGCATCCATTTCTAAAAGTGTCCCAAATATATTTTCACACACATTCTTCTCTATATGCATAAAGTCAAGATTGTGCCATAGCAAATTATACTTCTAGTAAGACAAACAAAACAGGCCACTAACACCCTTCCATGTTTTGGACTTCTCAAAGTCTTTAATTGATTTTATCCTTTCCAAAAGAGATACTCCAGAATAAGAAATAGGTCTCAACCGATGCTCTTTGGTTCCGTCAAATGAATTGGCATCATAACAAAACTCATGGCTAGTGGGTAGAAATCGTTAGTGTCCCATGGAACATTGCTTGAGGCCATGCTTCAAGCGTATTGAACTTGTTTCATCTTCATAGGACACACAACCCAATTGTCCCATAACACTGTACTGTGCCAGTATCCCTGTCCTAGGGTAGTCACTCATAGTATGCAATATTGTAGCATAAAGTTGAAATCTCTCATCTCGAGATGCATCATATGTAGACATACCAATGTCAAACAACTCATTTAGCACATCATAAACCGGCTGCATAAATGTATGGAAGTCCTTTCCAGAGTAACTAGGAATTATTAGAGTGAGCATAAGAGAAGAAGCTTTCATGCATAACCATGGTGGAAGGTTGTATGGTACTAATACAACTGGCCAACAACTATGGGCAGAATTACACTTCCCATATGGGTTAAAACCATCTGTTGCTATTCCAAACCTCATGTTTCGAGAATCTGATGCAATATGAGGGTGCTGGGAATCAGTGATTTTCCAAACCTCTGAATCAGCAGGATGGCATAAAGCACCATCCTTTGTACGCTCCTCATCATGCCATCTAGTTAACTTGGCTGTTTCCTTGTTCATGAAAAGCCTTTTAAGTCTAGGTTTGATTAGAAAGTAACACAATACCTTATTTGGGGTTGCCTTTCTTCTTTCCTTTTTTGTTAATGATGTTTTATCTGGCTTATTTTTCCATCTTGAAGCTCCACATTTTGAACAGAAGTCATCATATTTCTTGTGTTTCCGATAGAGTTGACAATTATTTGGGCACACATGAATCTTCTCATATCTAAGACCAAGCTTCGCAATGGTCTTCCGAGCCTCCACAAATGTTCTAGGTATATTTGAACCATTTGGGAGAGCTAGCTGTAAAATTTGAAGTAGATCATTAATTGATTTATTGCTCCACTTGTTGGTCGACTTCACATGAAACAATAGGACTAGGAAAGAAAGTTTTGATAGCTCACATCCTTCCCATAAAGGTTCATCAGCAGCCCTAAGCAAATCAAAGAAATCTTGTGTTTCCGCATCTGGTCCATCTTCTGATAAACCTGATGCGTGAGGTCCATTTGTGTGATGTTCATTGTCTATATATCTAAAGGCTTCTTGGACTACTTGGTGCATATTAGTGTTTAAACTTGGACGCGGTGACTCTGAATCTTTGTTAGCAGAGATATAAGATGTTGTTTCTCCATGACAGCCCCATATAGTGTATCCACGCAGCATTCCATCACACACTAAGTGCTCATACACTGTTTCTTGCATTTGTAACCGCCTATTGACACATTTGACACGGGGGCATTGAATCTTTGCATCGGACTTTTTCCCATTGTAGGCAAACCTAAGAAAACCCTGTACCCAGCTATGTACTCATCACTTGGTCTTCTGGATTGCAACAACCTCTTAATAGCACTTAAGTCCATTAATTCACTTAAATCAAGAGATACTATCACTACATCAGTTATGTGGTACATCAATAGCTGAGACAAAATGTTGGAAATACATAAAAAGCTATGAATTATACTCATGTGCATGTAGGGAACATCAAAGGTGATCCTAATTTAGGGAACAACAATGGGCGATCCTGATCGGATGATCCGAAGTCAGACCATCAAGTTCACGTTAGAGGCCAGACCAATGGTAAACCGTGTCAGATTTTTTTCATCTAAGATACACAATTATAATGTACACATTGAGATGTTCATCTATACATTTGTCAGGTTCCTAGAACTACGCAATCAAAGCATTGCAAATTTATCAAATGCATTCCAAAATATCACAAGAAACAATTTCAGAAAAAATTGATAAATCCACAACACTTCAAGGCTGAGATGGCCAAATCAAATCTAAGTATCGAAAGCAATTAGATTCCACGCAAATCGGAAGAGAAGCGCAGAAGGAGAAGTGAGGAAATCACCTGAGAAGCTGTGACCTGTGACGAGGTAGACACTATGCACACGTTCACCTCACCCTAGAAGGCAGCGGCAACAAGGAGGAACGACGGCGCCGAACGCTGCTGCGAACCTAGATTTCAACAAACTCATATCAGAGAGCTGGTGACCTGTGATTGTCAGATCTGGAGTTGAGGTAATTCACAATCCAGGTGCCTTCGTGATGTTGACGTCGCGGTGCAGCAGGGCAGGAGATCGATGTGGAGGAGAACGTCTCGATCTAGGGAGACGGACTGAGAGGCGGCGTGGGTAGAAAATGACGAAGATGGAGAGGTTAACAAACTCATTTTTTTTCACCCAAACTAAGAGCGGGAGGATTAGGCGGGCATTAGTGATTTTTGCAGATAGAAAATAAAAAACAAGGTCATCTTAACTGTATATTTTCATTTATTTCAATAATTCAATCCCATGGGAAAATAATCATTTTGTAGAAACCTTTTATATTTCCAAAAAAATATTGATAAATATATTTTATCTAGATTGAATTTTAAAATAAACACTTTAGTTGAATTAGTACATGGTAATATGTGAAAATAATGCTACATTGTAATATATGTGACCTTAGATCACAGTTGGTACATTATAACTATATAATAATGTTACTCCTCTATTTTAAATTATAAGTCATTTTGACTTTTTTGGTTCATAGAATTTGCTACGTATCTAGACGTACATAACAAATTAGATGTACCAAAAAAATTAACGTGACTTATAATTTGATGAAAGGGATGGAGTACATTGTAATCTGTGGTCTGAACATAAGTTATGCGCCAAACTAAAAAAAAGGTGATGCCATAAATAATGAAGATATTTCCGTGGATAATTCTTTTTTTAAAACCTTTTCGTAGATAATTCTAGATATACGATATTGGCGCCAACAACAAAAATCGTGCTTCAGTTAGAGCGGGAGATTTTTTTATTTTTAACATTTTTTTAAAACTATTTCCAAATATAAGACTGTTTAATTTTTTTTTCAAAACTAACACTTTTGCCCGCGCCTATTCGCATGACGTGGCAAAATCACTCTGTCGCGTCATGCATGGCGGCGTGGCAGGGGTAATCAACGGCTGCGGCGACCGCTGACATAGTAAGTCTGACGCGCCACCCATCACGTGGCGATAGGCCTGCCGCACCACGCATCACGGCGCAGGCCTACCGCGCCACACATCACGGCACGACAGACCTGCTACTCCTACTCGACTTATACTTTTGTTGTTGTGCCTGCACACAAAGCCTGTATGGCCCTATGGGCTGGCTATGGTAGAGCAAGCTAGTAGGAGGCGTGCATACATAGACATGTGAGTGATGTGACACCACGGTAGCTCAGGCTTCCCCATTATGACCTGACACACACAGTGACACCTCCCCCTCGGTCTCTGACTTGCTTTTTGACCGTGCACTTGACGTAACGCCATTGTGACATGCACAGTGCTTGAGAGCAGCTCACAATCATTGTTAAACTTTTTTCATAAATAAATCCGCTTACCATGTTACTAATTGATGTATATTTTTTTCCTAAAATTATATGATTTGCACTTAAACCATTATCCATAAACTATTGTATGATTTTTCTTCTAGGATTAATGCTAACATGGATGAATACTTATAAATAACTAATAAAATAGACATTTGAACACCAATGTGAATCCAAACTTTCCAATATGCATTTATATTCGAGAATATTCAGATCCAAATCTGCATTCGTCCGTTGAACCTTTGTCGTGAAGTTGTCGTTCTTATGCCAGGCATTAGTGTGGGTCTGAACCCAATTTATATATTCGGCTATGAATACAAATAAGATATTTCAAACTCAATTCACATTTAGTATATAGTCAATTCGACTAAAGTGTTTATTTTAAAATTCAACCTAGATAAAATATATTTATCAATATTTTTTTTGGAAATATAAAAGGTTTCTACAAAATGATTATTTTCCTATGGGATTGAATTATTGAAATAAATGAAAATATACAGTTAAGATGACCTTGTTTTTATTTTCTATCTGCAAAAATCACTAATGCCCGCCTAATCCTCCCGCTCTCAGTTTGGGTGAAAAAAATGAGTTTGTTAACCTCTCCATCTCCGTCATTTTCTACCCACGCCGCCTCTCAATCCGTCTCCCTGGATCGAAACGTTCTCCTCCACATCGATCTCCTGCCCTGCTGCACCGCGACGTCAACATCACGAAGGCACCTGGATTGTGAATTACCTCAACTCCAGATCTGACACTCGCAGGTCACCAGCTCTCTGATCTGAGTTTGTTGAAATATAGGTTCGCAGCAGCGTTCAGCGCCGTCATTCCTCCTTGTTGCCGCTGCCTTCTAGGGTGAGGTGAACGTGCGCATAGTGTCTACCTCGTCACAGGTCACAGCTTCTCAGGTGATTTCCTCACTTCTCCTTCTGCGCTTCTCTTCCGATCTGCGTGGAATCGAATTGCTTTCGATGCTTAGATTTGATTTGGCCATCTCAGCCTTGAAGTGTTGTGGATTTATCAATTTTTTCTGAAATTGTTTCCTGTGATATTTTGGAATGCACCTGATGAATTTGCAATGCTTTGATTGCGTAGTTCTAGGAACCTGACAAATGTACAGATGAACATCTCAATGTGTACATTATAATTGTGTATCTTAGATGAAAAAAAATCTAACACTGTTTACCATTGGTCTGGCCTCTGACGTGAACCTGATGGTCTAACTTCGGATCATCCGATCAGGATCACCGATCGTTGTTCCCTGAATTAGGATCGCCTTTGCTGTTCCCTACATGCACAAGAAGATGAAATAGTTTGCCTGCTCTTCCTTTCATTGCTCGCCATGTTGTTTCCATCTGATCTTAGTTCCCTACAGTTGTGCTCCATCCTAGCAGCGGCCACTCCAACATTCCAAGGAGCAGGACACGGACAGGTCAACTCAGTTGTATAGTGATGCTGCGTATAGTTGTCTAGGTGATTTATTTACTTTTTTTCTCATGGAAACACTTTTGTGGAGGGGGATTTAGAATTCAGCAGAGGAGAAAGAGGATTAAAAACATTGTAATTTCAGGTCGCTGGAGGAGGTGAGCTGTTGCACTTCGACAATTAGGTAAGCTGGTAGCAGTGCATCGGTAGCTTATCTACTCATGGAGTTGCAGCTTTCATTTGCTCGCACAAGCAAGGGCAAAGTGCTAGCATTTTGTCATTCATGTTACAGAATACTCCGAGCAGCAGTTTAGTATGCTTTTGTGAATTGTCCTATCATGATGCAGTGGATCCATCTTTTAATAATTTCTGCTTTCATGCTTTTAGTAATTATTTATTCAATACTTTCTAGCTTCTTAGGTTAGCTTTTTGTGCATGGTTGAAATGGGACAAAACAAAGGGCAGACTTTTCACATTTTATTTATGACCTCTGTTTTAGTTCTACTCAGTCTGTGTATATGACTTAGTGCTTCATTGTTTCACTAGTGTCATGGTATGTTAGCCCGTTTATTTAATTCAAGCTAACTGGACACTACTATATATAAAGTTAATTTTCAATCAAGCAAATCAATAACAGTGATTTTTCCCTCCTAAATGTTAGGAAAAATAAATTATCATATATGTTAATTTGTATCTTATTTAATGTAAAGAACCTTTTGGACTATTTTTGTTCGTATATATATATATATATATATATATATATATATATATATATATATATATATATATATATATATATATATATATATATATGTCATGCTCTAGACCATCCTATCTGAACCATAGCACTTTACTTGTTCTCAAGCTCCAAGTTCAAATAACATTACAAATATGCACTTTAGTCAAATTGTTACTATTCGGTTATACTTGATTCTTATTTGTGAATTATTCTTATTTTTCTATTTGTGCTATATTTTATTTAGATTGTGCTACCATGGCGGTGGATAATTGGACCATAAATCTGGAATGTGATGGGAAAGCTGGAGGACATAAACATGTGCAAAGGAAAATGGATAGAGATGAGATATGCTTTTTTTAGTTGATTGATCTGATCGAGGGTTCTCGGTACACATCAGTCGACTATCTATACTACAAGAGAAAAGATAGCTTGGTTGTAATACAACAAGATTCTGATATGATGGAAATGCTCAACGAGTGTGAGAGCGAAAATACGGTTAATTTGTTTGTGACGAGGCAGAGACTGGCCACTTTAGCGCCTACCAAGTCCAACAAAGAACCATCCAAATCTAAACAAAAAATAAAGGTATTAGAATGAACATATAATTTACTTTTCTATGTATATTTGATTATTTAAGGACAACTATTCCAAGTCATGTTAGTTATCAATGATTTATTTTCATCCAAGATTAGCATATCCAACCCCACCGTGGTATGTGACTTAATAAATACAATCTTGATAGTCTAATACAAATATCTAGTTGTTTAATAAAAAGATTACATATTGTTTATTATATTTACTATAAACATGTGTTCATGTCCCCGACATTTGTTTAGCAGGAAGAGGAGGTATAAAGAAAAAGAATAGATTAAATGTAATGCATACTGAAGCACTATATGCTAACGAGGTTGAGCAGCATGATGATGAGAACCAGAACACATCAGGTACAAATATAGTTAGATCAATCTCATTCATATGGACTGCATCTTAACCAATTACTATCACTATCATCTGTTTTTAATAGGTGATGGCGATGAAGTACCTGGTAAACGAAAGGGGACTGTTTTAACACATGTTTGGGATCTACTTGGAGGTGATCGGATAGTAGTGAGATGTAATATGCTTGGACAACCCATTGGAAAAGAAGGTGGCCTTTTAGGACAATTTTGGGCTCCATAGCAAGAAATTGTGGTTACTGTCCTGTTGGTGCCAAAGATTGGAGAGAAGTTAAGAAAAACAATGCAGAAACCATAATTCAATTCATCCAGCTTAGCTAAATTTTATAAGACATAATGTTTTTATAAGATTAAGTATATATATGCTTGTTATCATGTCATGAAGTCAAATTCATTCATTAGTGATTTTCTTATTTTTAGACAAAGTTCTTATATCCTCATTCATGTGAGAAATGGATATTGAAATCAATTGGAAGAGATTGGAGAAAATACAAGGCAACATTAAAAAAGTCACTATTTAATCCAAAGAAGAAAAAGTCTATTTTGAACAAGTGTTGTCCAGATGATATCGATGAAGATCAATGGAAGGCCCTAGTAAAATATTGGAAGTCCAGCGAAGGACAAGTAAGGCACCATTATTGACGCTCTTTGGCTTTTTTACTATCACTATCTATACCATTATTGATTTTTATATGTATAATGGTTCATTATCTATTAATTTACTTTTCTTGTAGACCCTAAGTGAGAAGAACAAAATAAGTTGTCAAATGAAGAAGACAACGCATACAGCCGGCACAGAGAGTTATGCTCGTTGGTCTGAGGACATGGTGAGTCATCTTCTATTTAAAAAAATTATATATGATTCTTCTTACTTTTCCTTTACTGCTATTTTTTTAGAGGCAAACTGATCCTAAAAAACAGCCACATAGAGCAAAGGTTTACCTCACAACTCACAGGAAAAGGGGAAAAGGGATAAATGAACTAGTGGTACGCTACATGCACATGAGAATTTTTGCAAATCTAAAATTATTTCTATTTTCTAATGTGTGGATTTCTTGCTTGTAGGTTGAATTGGAAAATCTCCTAGACACACAACCAGAGTTATCACAAAATAGTGAGGGAGGAGTTGCATGGAAAGGTGATGCATTACATCGGGTGTTGGGAGAAGAGAAAGCTAGACAAGTGCATGGCATGGGATTGCTTCTAGTTCCTAAACAAGTTTATGGTCGAAGAATACACCATTTTAAGGACATTAATATAGTTTCACTAGATGGCTCATCATCTAATGTAGAGACTCACATGTTGGAGGAAATAAGGCAACTCAGCATTCTAGAATGCAAGACAAAGTTATTGAAGAACTAAAAAACAATCAAAAGCACCATGAGAACCAAGAAGCAACAATGGTAACAATGTACATTTTAATTTGTAACTTCGTATTGAAATGTGTTACTCAAACTTTATTTCTTTTCTAGGGAAATTGTGCTAGGAGTGATCATAACAATTCTCAAAATCAAGCGGTGCTTTCTAAAAGAAAGGTATTTGCTATATTTTCCATGTTTTCACCTAATTTAGTCTTTTGGCTTTAATATTGTTTCAAATTTTTAGAGAGTTCACTGTGTTGCACCCAACCAGAATGATGGATTCCTTTAACACAGGGATGAATTGGTAAAGTCACTATCTTGTGAATTTAATACTATTTTATTCACAAAAGATTTTTTTATATTAACTCATGCTACTATCTTTTTTTCTCTTTACTAGAATAAAGAAACATGTGAGTCTGAATATAGTGATGATGACAGTATACTTTTATCCACCACAAGTAAAACAACAAAGAAACAAAAGGTATCTATGAACCACACTTTGCTGTATTTATAGTGGAATTTTTGTCTTAATATTTCATACTTCATTTTATATGTGTAAGGGTCATCATAGAGGGCCTAGAGAGACTACGACCATTGTACACCAAGAGGTGGCTCATGACAAGGTTACATGCAACAAGCATCAAGCACCTAAACAACTTCATGTAATGAAGGTAGATGAACATAATACACTTGTTCTAATTGCATGATCTTGATGTACAACTAAGGGTTGTTGGTCACTAAGAGATTATGTCAAATTAATATAGGTTGGGTCCATGGTGCTACTAATGACTTCAAAATATCCTAATAAGGCTAATGTAGCCTATGCAACTCTCTTGAGCACTGATCCAGAAGCCATTATTGGTGGAGTTAAGACAGGAAGTCAATTCTACAAAGTGCGTATCGATCATGCTATAGCAAAAGATGAGCCATTAGTGAGGCCGAGGCCTAGGTGCAACAATATTGGTGATGCTCAAGCCAAAGGAGTCTCAATTGCTTGGCCTTTGATGTTTGTATGTTCAAACTAGCTTTCTTAATTTATATCATTGTACATATGTGGTCTAATTTGTAATCTTACAACTTACATTTTATTTGCAGGTTCAAATGATTAATGGTTGAATTCCTACATCGATGTGTACAAAGAATAATGGAAGAAGAAGCAATGGACTTTATGAATCCTAGCTAGTTCTTGAATTTTTCTTTCTAGTATGTACTATGTGTGTTTGCTCTCTAGAGCCATATCATTATGTACAAATACTATGATTTAATCTGAACAAGCAATATGTTTGAAATCATCCTACTATATGTGGATCTTGTTATGATTATTAAAATTTGTGGTTTATGTGATTTTGCAATGTGTCATGTTTGTGTGATTCTATAATAATCCATGTGCCACATATATAGGTGAAACAAATATTTGTTTCCTAATCTGAATATGTTACAATAGATATAAACAAGTGTTACAAACCATGTGTTCCTTTGTTCCATACTATGCTCTACCATAATGTAGAAGTGTTACTAGAACTAAAAAAAGTGTTACAGCAGACAATCACTATAACACTAGGCAAATGTTCCCATAGATAAATAAATGTGTTACAAACTATATATTCCACCATAATGTGAAGTGTTACTAGAGAAAAAAAAAGTGTTACAGCAAAAATCATTGTAACACTAGACAAATGTTCCTATAGACAAGTAGATGTGTTACAATAAACCAGTCTATAGTAACATGGCCAATTGGAACACACAAAAATGTGTTACTAAGAAAGCTAGTCACACTTTTTCCAACCTACAGTAACACAAGTTGGTGTTATTGTATCCCTGTTCCCAAAAATTGCTCTACTAAGGGATGAAGGTTTTGGTCTCAAATCCTTTGGTGGAGAGGTTGTAGAAGGTAAGAAAATGATATTCCATACTTTTTTAAAAGTTTTAATGGTTGGTTAGTGAGTAATTAGAGTTTTGCTTTTCTCTCTCTTCTATGGTGCTTGAGCTACTTATGAAGCAAATTAGACTCAAGTTTTGAATATACTTGGGTAAATTAGGTAGGGGAACAAGATCATACCCTTATTTGGTCCATGTTTCTTGATTTTAGTGAACAATTAGTTAGTTTTATGGATGTTTCATGTGCATGTAGATCTAGATCTAGGGTTTGGTTTTTTTATTAATTTTATTTTTGTAAATTTATGTTTGATGAAATTGGACTAGGGTTTGCATGAAAGATATTGGGTAAAATATAATTATTGCTAATTGTTGTCTTTGAAATTGTTTATTGTAATCAATAAATATGTATTTTAATTATTTATGGATAAATGAGCCATTAATTAATTTTCCTCTACCATGGTGTGTTTGTATGCTACATGTAATTATATTTGATTTATATTCATATATATCTGAAGTATATACAATGTTTGTTTTGTTGTTGTTGTAAAAGATGGAGTATAGGAACTCTTGGATGCATGGTTCGTTAAGGTTCAAGGTAGGTTTCCGTGAAGAGGTGGATAAATTTATTGAAGCCGCAAAGAAGCATACAATGATGTTGATAGAGAATAAAGATACAATTATTTGTCCCTATAAAGATTGCAAGAATCGTATGGCATGGACAGATGTGACTATCATCAGATCACTTTTGATTATGCGAGGATTTATTGAGGACTATACAGTGTGAATTCATCATGGTGAAACGGTTATTGCTAACAATGAGGATGAGGAGGAATACGACGATGAAACCCTAGAATCCCTGTCCCAATATTCAGCAGAGCTCGATGCACGAATGGATCCCGAGTTTAGCAATGAACAAGGTGGTGATACTGGTGGTTGGGATGGTAACGATGAAGGTGGTGCCAATAATGATGGTGGAGCACATGATGGGGATGAAGATGATTTGGAGGACATGATTCGAGCCCTTGGACCAGAGATTTTACTAATGAGCCCGAAAGGTCTAGAAAATTTGGAAAGGGTGACAAAAGCATCAAAGGAGACTGTGTATGGTGTTAAAAAGGGTTGTCCGACACATTGGACATTGCTATCTTTTGTGCTTGAGCTACTCATTGTGAAGGCTAAGTATGGCTGGTCAGACTATAGTTTTAATGATCTATTGCATCTCCTGTCATGGGTGCTACCACAACCAAACTCAGTTCCCACCAACACATACCAAGCGAAGAAGGTCATAAGTCCATTGACAATGGGGGTTGAAAAAATCCATGCATGTCCCAACCACTATATACTTTTTTGTGGCAAAAACATTCAAGTCACTGGATAAATGTCCTCGTTGTGGGGCCAGCCGGTACAAAAATAATGACCTTTACGGTGGGGATGAAGCCTCCATGGGAAAAAGAGGAATAAAAAGGGTACAAAAAAGGTGGTACAAGAATCTCAGCCCCCAGAGGACACTCCATTAGGCAACGATGCAAAGCAGAGAAGAATTCCTGCCTTGGTAATGTGGTACCTGTCATGACCGACCGCTTGAGACATATCTTCCTAAACCCTAAAGAAGCCGTACTCATGACATGGTGGGATGATGAGTACAAGGTGGATGATGATAAGATTGCACACCTGGCTGATTGTAGTCAGTGGCGAAGGTTCGATGAGAAGCACAAAGAATTCAGTGATGACCCAAGGAATGTACGGTTTGACTTGAGCACCGATGGAATGAATCCCTTCAATGAGAGGATGAGCGACCATAGCACTTGGCCAGTGATCTTGACCATGTACAACATCCCAACGTGGTTGTGTTAGAAGAGAAAGTACCTTCTCCTCACTATTCTTATTTCTGGCCCTAAACAACTAGGAATTGATATAGACGTGTTCCTCGAGCCTTTGATGCAAGAAATAGAGAGGCTATGGAGGCATGGGGAGCTGATGTACGATGTGTTTCGAAAGGAGGACTTCATATGTAGAGCAATAATATTTGTTACTACCAATGATTACCCCGTGTTGTTTGCTTTGTCTGGACAGACCAAAGGGAAGATGGGATGCTTGGTTTGCTTGGATGGTACTACATGGGTGTACCTAGATGCATCCAAGAAGATAGTTTACCTAAGGAACTGACACTTCTTAAAGACAAGTCACAAGTATCATAGCAAATTGTTCTTTAGATTTTATGACAACACCCCGGAGATTGAACCCCCTCCGGAGAGATATCATAATGGAGAACACATGTACAGAATGGTGAAAAACATACGCGTTGTCTATGGAAAGAAGAATCCGGATGGGACGAATAGAGATAGAAGCACACCCCCTGTCAAAGGAGTACCTTTTAAGAAACAATCGATTTTCTTTTAGTATCTGCCTTATTGGCTAGACTTGGAGGTCCCACATGCCATTAATGCTATGCACATATAGAAGAATGTCTTTGAGAGTCTCATTGCTACCTTGATGTACATAGGCAAGTCAAAGGATGGTCTGAAATCACGGAAAGACATGGTGCAGCTAAATGTGATGCCACAGCTTCACCCGGTACCTGAGGCTAATGGAAAATACACTATGCTCATGGCGTGCTTCAACCTAACATGAGACTAGAAGAGAGCTATATGCACTTTTCTAAGGGGGGGTCAAAGTCCCAACTGGTTTTCAGCGAATGTGCAGAAGCTAGTGTCGATGAAGGACTTGTCAATAACACACTACAAGGCTCACGATTGTCACGTGATGCTGACAGTGTTTCTACCTATTGCACTCAGGGCTATAAAGCCAGAGTTCTTGAAAATGGCCATCACCCACATATGCTACTTCTTTTCAATGATCTCATAGAAGACGATTGGCAAGTAAGAGCTGAGTGACCTATAAGAATTTGTGGTGGAGACACAAAACCAACTAGAGATGTGTTTACCTTCTGTATTTTTTATATAATGCCACATCTCATGATTCATATGGTTCATCAGACAAGGTGCTGAGCCCTTGCTACTTGCATGAAATGTGGTCCTACGAGCGGTTCATATTGGTTCTAAGTCAATACGTGCATAATCGAGCATACCTAGAGGGCTCCATGATAGAGGGTTACAATACTGAAGAAGTCATCGAGTGTTGTCAAGAGTACCTAAAAGTACAGAAAGGAGTATAGAAAGGGATTAATAAACCCGATTCTTGTCATAAGGGTAGGTTGGCTAGGAAGGGCACCAGTGGTAGAAAAGTGTTCATCGACCATGATTACAAAGAGGTGAGTCGGGTGCATTATAGTGTCTTGCAGAGTACACAACTGATGCAACCGTACATTGATGAACACTTGGCTATCATTATGACAGAGAGAAATGGTCGTTCGGATGATTGGGTCATGAAACAGCACAACCAATGACTAACTACATGGTTGAAGGATCAAGACATATCGTCTAAAGAAACCATAGACTCTATTACCATCAGTAGGTTGGTGAAAGGGCCATTGAGACAAGTGACATCTTGGAATGCTTATGACATCAATGGGTATATGTACTATACCCATGCAAAGGATAGTAAATATGTGAACCAAAACAACGGCGTTCGAATAGAAGCTCTTGATGGATTGGGGAGAAAGATCTAATACTTTGGCATCATTGAAGAGATATGGGAACTTGATTATGGAAGGGATATAACAGTGGCCCTGTTTCGATGTCGCTGGATCAAACAACACCAACTGAATGAGATTAGATTGAGAGTCCTAGACCTCGAGAATCTAGGCTACCAAGATGACCCTTGGGTGCTCGCTTCATGTGTCGCATAAGTTTTCTATATGTCTGACCCACAAAGTAACCTCCCCCCGAAGAAGAAGACAAAGCACATGGTTGCCTCCGAGAAACAGCATATTATCGGAGTTGATGGCGTAGACGATGTTGAAGCTTACAATAACTACGATGAGGTGCCGCTATTCAAAGATTTTCCTAAGAAGATTAGTATTGTGGAAAAGAACCTTCCCAAAGACATTGCCATAGGAGCAAAAAGGTATCAAGGAAAAAGTCATTACAGAGGGCTAGCTAGTTGTTGAACATAGAGTGTTTGTGTAAGTGTGTGTAAGACTTTATTTATGCATGCGTGTGAGACTATATATTTATGTATGTGTGTAAGACTATATATTTGTGTGTGTGAGACTACATTTATGCATGTGTGTGAGGCTACCCTTTGTAGCATCCAGATAAATCTATTTCAACATCCACTCTATTACTACTAAAATTTTATGAAATCACTTAACACTTTATGAAATGAAGAAATAGCCAAAACAAAAGTAGGAGATCTTAACAAGTTATACAACTTTTATATTCAACACCTTTACAGTTGAAATCATTTAGTGGTTGAAAATCAGGTTTGAAGCTGTCATTTTCTTAAATTCAAAATTTAAACTGTTCAAATTTTATCAAATAAAAAGATGACCAAAATAAAAGTTGTAGATAGTGATGTGTTCAACAACTTTTTTATTCATCACCTTTATAGCTAAAATCATTTAGTGGTTAAAAATCAGGTTTGAAGTTGCCATTTTGTGAAATTCAAATTTTGAATTGTTTAAAATTAGTGACAAAGGTAGGTGACTAGACTAAAATGATAGAGCATGATTTTAGAAAACTTTAGGAAATAACAATCACATTTGAAGTTAGTATGAGGAAGAAAAACTAGTTACAAGTTTCAACCATAGATTAAAAAGAGAAATCACACTTTTTCATCATTCATCATCATGATCAGTTGTGATTTTTCTTTTCAATCTCTGGCTAAAATTTGTAACTAGTCTTTCTCCCTCATACTAACTCTAAATGTGATGGTTTTTTTTCTAAAATTTTCTAAAATCATGCCCTATCAAGTTACTGTGTTGATTTGGTCATTCTTTTCGTTTGACAATATTTGAACAATTTAAATTTTTAGATTTAAAAAAAATGACAAGTTGTAACAAGATTTTGAAACACCAAATGATTTCAGCTGAAAAAGTGATGAATACTAAAGTTGTATAACTCATCAAGATCTAAAACTTTTATTTTGATCATTTTTTCATCTAACAAAATAGTAGTAAACATTGTTCACCAATCAACATGTCTCTCGTATAGTTTATGAAACTATGAGTGATATGTGGATTTGTGAATAATGTTTACTAATACTTTATCACATGAAGAAGTGACCAAAATAAAAGTTGTAGATAGTGATGAGTTCAACAACTTTTATGTTCACGACTTTTGTAGTTGAAATCATTTAAGGTTTTAAAATATTATTTGAAGTTGATATTTATTGAAATTCAAAATTTGAACTGTCCAAATTTAGTCAAATAAAAAGATGACCAAAATAAAAGTTGTAGATAGTTATGTGTTCAACAACTTTTATGTTCATGACTTTCTTATTTGAAATAATTTAAGATTTCAAAATCTTATTTGAATTTGACATTTATTGAAATTCAAATTTTGTATTGTTCAAATTTGGTCAAATGAAAAGATGACCAAAATATAAGTTATACATCTTGATAAGTTCTACAACTTTGATGTTTACAAAATTTTCATTTAAGGTCATTTAGTGGAGATAAAATTGTTTTAGTTGTTTTAATTTTTAATTTTTCAAATTTTAAAATATTATTTTTGTAAAGAAAAAAATATAATTATATCTATATATATATATATCATGAAATTGTTTATATATTTTTTTATTTATACATATATAGAATAATTAAAAAAGTATTATATAAATTTACATTATGTTCTTTATATATAAATTACAAAATTATTAATTAAAATAAATTAAAAAATATTTGTAGGGGCGGCTTACTCAGGAACCACCCCTACAAATCGATTTGTAGGGGCGGCTTACTCAGGAACCGCCCCTACAAATGAGCTTCGGTATATAAGCTCGGGAGGCCAAAATTATTCTAAGTCCTGAGCGCTTTCTTCTCCACGACGATGTCAGGCTAAAGTTTTTCTCCTCCGCCGCCGCCTCTGTGCCCTACCTCCGCCACCTCCGTGCCCTACCTCCGTCGTGCCCTACCTCCTCTATGCCCTACCTCCGCCGCGCCCTACCTCCTTCGTGCCCTACCTTCGCTGCGCCCTACCTCCTCCGTGCCCTACATCTGTTGTGCCCTACCTCTGCCCTACCTCCTCCGTTCCCTACCTCCGCTGCCTCCGTGCCCTACCTCCACCGCGCCCTAGCTCCTTTGTGCCCTACCTCTGCTATGCCCTACCTCCACCGCCTCCGTGCCCTACCTCCGCCGTGCCCTACCTCCTCCCTACAGGGCACCAGCGTCGACGCCGTTGTGAGGGCCATGTTCGCGGATGGGTCCCTGTTCAGCCCATTCCTGTTCGGCAAGTTCTTCAACCCGTGTTCATGGACGGGTCCCTGTTCAGCCTGTTCCCATTCCAGCGTCGCCGCGCGGGGTTCTTCCTCTAACCTGGAGAGCCGCTGTCGCCCTTCTCCGTCCTCGACCTCCCTCACTAAGGCCTCCGTCTCCTCCAGGTACGCCAATCCCCTTCTCCATTCCTATTCATGTTCCTGTTCCTATGGATTCGACACAAAGGATTGAATGCATGTCGATCTCTGTATGGTCCAGAATATCATCGCATTAATTTGTGATCTACAATCATAACAATTGATGGGCCCTAAAGATACAATATGATCACGGAAACAAATCAAATTGCTTGAATGATATTTAGAAAAAAAAAATTGTCTCCTAGTAGCAGTGCCATTTGCGATAGGGACTTGGTGGCCTATATAACTAGTTTAGTTGCAGAATAATAGGATTGTTGGCTGGTGGTCCACCTGCTTTCAATGCTGCTATCGATCGCATAGGTTCAGCGGCATATTGCTTTTTTTTTGCTACAGCACCTGGAGGTTGGTTTATGGTTGTGTCTACCAGTCTAGGAAACTTTTATGAGTCAAAATTATGTGGATGTAAGTTTTAGTCATTGATTATTTGCATGACCTGATAACAGTTGGGCTGTTGGTGTTTTAAGTGGTGGATATAGCTCCAAACCCGATGTAATCAAATACCGTTTCGTTGGTGTCTCGTGCAATCCTGTCCCCTTTGCGGTTTCCCATACCATTTCGGCAACCAAACAGCTCGCGATGATTTGTCTAGAGACGACCTAACTATCTTATGTTTTATTTTAATTAGTAAATAAAGCTCAAAATAAAAGGTTTTTTTAGGTAATGGGGAAAAAATGTGGCTGCAGACCTCATCAGAGCAGAGGCATCAGTTAGTCCGCACTTATTACAAGAAACCCCCAGCTCACACTCTAAGTTTTGAAATAAAAGGTGACTGTTACTTTGGTGCTGCTGATTGATTGGGCAATAGAATTCCAAGCATAACAGGATTCAGCATAAGGTGTAACTGTAATCACCATTGAGAGATGCAAGTTGATCCTCAGCCCTTGCAACAACTTAGTATTTACTAACAACTTATCTAAATGAGAGCATAGTTGGGTACATTCCTGAATTCTCTAGACTGGTTTTCTTGATAGCTGAACGTAGTGTTTTTTTTGTCCCATGCTTGTTACTTGTCAGACATTCAGACCTGCACCTCTTACAGCATTATAATTATTAGCAACCAAGATAAGTGATGATCTGATAAAGATTTTGAGTGGATGTTCTGATCGTGTTTCAGCCTGGCGTCAATTTAGTTGTTCTGCTTGCTTGTATCTTTAAACATCGGGTGAAATCACTACCAATATGAACTACCATTGTCCAGCGTTTACATAGGTTGTTGGTTTATCTTTTTAGTCAGTGGGCACTAAAGTGAAGGGCAGTGTGTGGTGCAGTGAGTGAGACCAGATCTAACCTTTTAATATCTAGTGAAACCTGCAAATAAAATAATCCTTCCTTTGTAAACCTAACGTAAAATACTAATGTGGCAGCCATTTTTGTTCACTACTTTTATGTTGTTGAAAATAAGTGTATGGACAATAAGCATGTATGTGCCCCTGCTGTTTTACAAATGATTGCACCATTTGGTTTCTGAAGTTCAACTTGGTGCCTAACAATGAGTATAGTTCATGTCTTGACAATAGCTATAATATTCAGAGCAATAAGATTTACTTGACCCTATCTTCATGAGGCTTTGCTAGTTCTAATTTTCTAATATCTTTGGTTCATGACCTATAGAAGTACTAACATTATTTCTATAGTTGGAGTAGGCTTTGGTAGCTCACTAAAATCTGATGATAGTCTCTGAGGCTGGTTGGTGCTTAGCTTTGCGATTTAATGAATGAAACTCGTTGAAAATTTCAGCCATGGTTTGGCTAGACCAACATGGACTTTTATATCACCAGGTTGTTGAGCTTTCACCTAATTATGGCATGAGAGTTTGACAGGTATATTTTGGAAACATCTGTGGGACATAGTTCCCATCAGTTCGAAACAACTGCAAATCGCGAGTGACCGCACGTTTATTGAAAATAAATGGGCATCAACGCCAATCTTATGTTAAAGGGAATGCTGCATATCAGTAATAATTAAAAAGAAATGTTTTGGGTGCATATTATAAGATCTAAGTGTGTTGGGAAAAAAATTACTCTCGCTCAAAAATACAAAGTAAAACTCCAGGAAAACATATACTAGCACATTTTGTTTAATTGTTGTATTTTCTGCTGAATTAGTAGTGCTTGTGCAGTCCAACTCTAAAAATATGAATTCTGGCTAACACAACATGGTCAACCTCCACTATTGTTCCCCTATTTTTGTTTTAACATATACCAACTATTATATTGACATAGTCAGATGGTGTATTCTGATTGTCCGATCTGCTTATCAGGTTCGGAAGATATTAAGCATATGATGTTCATGTGAGATCGAGCAAAATCAGTATGGCAGCTGTTGCTTTTTTTGGGAAGCAGTTGCTGCTTTTTTTTGCCAAATCTCCCCACTCCACTATTTTTGCCACATTTCCTATTCTCTATGTTTGGAAAGCAGCAACTGCTTTTTTTACACCTTTTCCTCTCTATGTTTGTTGAGCAGTTGTTGCTTTTTTTTGCCAAATCTCCCCTCTCCTCTCCTCTCCTTTGTCTTACCGATGATGAAATTGTCTAAATCCATACATTATATGAAATATGAGCTGATAATTAAGAACTTATGAGGAACTTGACATCATTAGCAGCCGCCCCTACATTACCTTCTTCTCTCTTCTCTGTTATGATGCCTTGATGCTCCAAGTTCATAATCAAATGATGATTGATATGTTTCTGAGGCCTCTACTGCTGCTACTACTCATTTTTTTATATATTGTTGTTTTATAGGACTACTTTGATTTATAGACCTTTTTGATTTCTTATACCTTCTCACATACCTAAAGCACACTTTCTTGCATCTATTAGAACAAAGCGTGAAATAATGTCGCGGACACCAGACAGTGCAGCCCGATGCCCCGAGCATGATGAGCAGCCAACCTATGAGGTGCAAGCACTAGAGGACCAGCTTACTCAGGAGTAGTTCAATAACGAGTTAGAAAATGATTTAGAAGTGATGCTTACTCGGGAGCAGTGTGACGAGGAGGAATGGGGAGCAGAAGGGAGAGCAGGAGAGGCTGCTGAAGGCAAAGAAGAAGAGGATGATGATGATGATGACTCAGAAGAGGGATATGGAAGTCCCAAGGATCCTTTCCCACATGAAGCCAGAAGGAGGCCAACGGAGGAAGATTTGGACAAGAATTTTGACCCGAACGAGGAGGTAGGGATAAAGCCTTAGCTTGTAAATTTTGCTAAAGTTTTGGCTGTGTTACCTCTGCTAACACTTTGACCTATCGTATATATAGGTCCCTCCTGAAACTCGGAAAAGACAACATCGATGTCTGTGACATCTCGCTGGACAAGAAGGAGTAGAGGCAACAACCATAGAGACAGACATTGAGGCCTTTGCTCCACAACCTCAAGACACAACCACGACTACCAAGCCTAAGAGGAAACAAGGGGATAGAAAAGAAAATCAATATCTAGATAAGGCATGCTATGTGATAACAGAGGTCGGGCCAGCAGGGGAGATCCTTGAGCCCAAGGAATTAAGAGGATGATTCCGTAATGCGATCGGGGTCCTAGTAAGAGATAAATTGAACCCAGCAATCCCTAACTGGAAAGAGGTACTAGAGAAGAAAAAGGATGAACTATGGGATAGGCAGCTGAAGCTCAATTTTAGATTTCCGGAGGGTAAGCACGAACTAGTAAAAATGCTTTCAAGATGATGGGAGAGTCATTCCGACGTTGGAGGTTGGAGCTCAACAAGAAGTATATCCAAAAGGGGTTAACTCCCTTCAATGAGTTCAACAACATAACTCCTAGTCAATGGGAGGAGCTCGTGGCTCAGAAGACTTCACCGGAGGCATTGGAGCTCAGTGCCCGTAACACCGAGCTGGCGAAGAGGAACAAACACCACCATCATCTAGGCCTCGATGGCTACTATGCTAAGGAAGAGCAGTTTAGGAAGATGGACGAAGAGGCCGCAGCTGCTGAGAATATCGATGTGACAAATTTGAAGGTACGCTCAAGGAATTAGATATATGCGAGGAGTACAGAATCATCCGGCGGTAATCTTAAGTTTGATAAGCCGGAGACCCAAGAGGCAGTATCAAGGATACTAAAATATGCTGAAGACAAGGAGAAGGACTCATTCAATCCTTCTAGAGAGAGGGATGAGCTTAGCCTTGGCTTAGAAAACAAGGAGCACACAGGCCGCACCAGGGGGCTAGGGAAAAGGACGACCTAGAAGCAAGGATTCGAAGAGGATAGGCACATGTACAAGAAACATGGCAGAGACCGGGAGACTAATCTTGAGCTCCAAGTGAAGGCTCTAGTCACGAAGGCGCTGGAGGAGCAAGGATTGTCTATGGAGCCATGGATATTAATGACATCGCCGAAAGAACTGGCATTAGTTGGCAGCCCTCCGAAAGTTCCTAGCAGCCAAGGTTCCACTACAGCCACAACCCCCGTCGATCCCATACGGGAACCAACTAGTTGCACCTTGGTGTTTCTCAGCGACCGGCAGAATATTGTGATAGAGGTGGCAACGGGTGTGGCACATCCTCCCAGTGACTTACACCACAATAATAAGATACCACCGGACTACACTAGGGTTAAGGTGCATACCGTGAAGCCCGAGTTCATGCAGTGGAGGATAGACTATGCAACTCCTGAGGGCTGGTGTTACTCGGAGACGTAATGGGGTAGTTCATCCTCTGGCACAAACGGGACATTATATTGACTGCTTGTTCGCCGCATCCCCCTCTCCCAAATTTGGAGCAAGTTGTTGAGGTTAGGGAGATATTTTCACCATCTCATGACCACCACATTCCTGAGATGCCATATTCTTCCCCGCCTCCTAGTGAGCATGTGCCTAATAAGCCACAACCTTCTCCATCTTGTATCGAGTAAGTGCATGATGAGATGCCACAGTCTTCTCAACAAGCACAGCCGATACATGAACAACGAGTGCCTCCTGAAGAAGGTGATGCACAAGAAGATGAGGACGTGCCTAAATGGGAACTTCGAAAGAAGCATCCAATCACCATAAAACCAATTTATGTTCTGATGAAAGACGTCTCATCGGTGCACAAGTGGTATTCCCATGACCAGTTCAAGCCTAAGAACCAAGTTAAAAAGTCCCATCATGGGCTTCTCAGGAGGCCATCACTAGCAAACTCCATCAAACAGCAAAGCAGTATCCAAATGTTGATGCCATCAAATGGTCAAAGGATTGCCTGAAAACATATGAAAGAGGCAAGCCCTTCCTATCAAACCGGGACATCCAGCGCCTACCACTTGGAATGAGAAGGTTCCATGATTGGTACTTGCATGTTCTCTCAACGAGCATAGATCTCGTACAAGCATGCTTCCCCACTGGCACATTTGGAAACCCAGCTAGGAAAATTGTCTTTGACTTCAATGACATGCAGACATGCTTTCACCTCAGAGCAATGGAGATGAATCTAATTCGCACGTGGTGCCTATAAGTCCTTGTTCTCCCGATATGATATGAATATAATCTTTTAATTTTGTTGTAACTAACCCACGCCGTGATTTGTAGAATGCAAGTGCACATTGTAAAACAAATGTCAAGTGTGAAAGACAGGTATATAGACCCTCAAGCTATAGCACAAACAAATTTTATTTACCATAAACAGTGCAAACTAGATGACAAAGAGCTAGCTGCTGGAAAGACCCTTCGGGAGAAAGAGCACATCCGTACGAAGATACTAAGGGTCCCTTAAGGTTTCGGCATACATTGCCCTGGCTTTTAAAATTCTCCAACAGCACTCTACTATATAGCTACCATACAACTTCGAGTAAGTTCAACTCTATACTTAAAGCTTTGTTCGATATATTTTATTCGATGCTAAAGAGTTTATCTAGTTCTATGATTAAATTCATACAGCTACCACTGGATTTGTATAGGCGTCGATGTTGGGAGGAGCATGGCATGGGTCTTTGATTCAATAGATAGGGACCCGGTGACATGCAAAGACTTCATATCGATTCTCAAGACGTATACATATTGACAATCCTCATTAGATTATATGTTTGTATACATACTTGTAACGTTCACTTTTGGATACTAACAAGTTGTATTTGCTAAAATAATTCAAACAGGGTATTTAGGTTCTATGTCACTAAACATTATGGAAGGCATGATCCAGTAAGGAAGGAAAAGCTGGCTATAAAAACACTATGTGTGGTAAGTGTAACTTACTTCTTCAGTACTTCATTACATAGCTGTCAAAAGCATTACTTAACATTTCCATATGCAAAACACACAGTGCCCTAAGCAGAAGCCTGGGAGTGTATATTGTGGATAATATATATGTTCTATGATGAGTAACACTGGTGCCTACAGGAGACACCCCTTAAGGGTAAGTTTGAACATCTTCACCCATAGTATAAAAACTTCATACATGGTATGAAATACTAAACTGAAACTTGTTCTCTTGTAGTAGAAAGAATAGAAAGAAATGAAAAGAGACCCATATAAGGATGACCAACTCTTAGAGCTAGTCGGCGACCTTTGCAACTTCATATTGGACCAGATTGTACACGTCAAAGGCACCTACCATGACCGAGAGTCCGACTTAGGTAAAAATCCTCAGTACCAACACCTTCGTGAGACTAAAAGGCTAGCTCTAGGCCGTTGATAACAATATGTATGGAATTTGATATTGGTTTTACCTTGTGAATTATGTCTATTTAATGATGGATTGTATATATTCTTGTGAATTGGACTTGTAATTGTAGTTTATATAATACTCTTGTACTTGTAGTTTATATAATACTCTTGAGCGAACACGGTTCGAAATGTTTGTCGCGGGGCGTTCGATGGGACGTTGAGCGAATGCGGTTCAGAACGTTGATTGCTCACTCGCAACGCGAACGCGGGAATACGTGGAAACAAACAAGGCGGTTCTGGTCGAATTTGAATTGTAAATTTGAATTTTTTTAGGAAAAATGTACTGAATCGCCCCTACAAATAAGTATTATAGGGACGGCTGGTACTACAACCATCCCTACAAATCCAGCCATCCCTACAAATCGATTTGTAGGGACAGTCTAGGAACCGCCCCTATAAATGCATGATTTGTAGAGACGATTTGGTTGGGGCGGCTGGCCAAACCGTCCCTACAAATGATCTTGAGCCGCCCCTACAAATGATATCTGTAGTAGTGGCTCACGCGTCATCTGTCGATTATGAGGCCCCGTCCAAATTAATCTACCTAAATTGAGTGTCATCCTCTTGACCAGCTCAGCTCAGTTTAAGTACAATGACCTTGGAAATCACTGGAGATGCACCCAGTGCATATAGAATACACATATGACAAGACTCCACTGGTCACAGGGCTGCACATGACAGTGGAAAGGTTACACAGATGTTTAAGTGTTAAAAAATAAATCTCCCAACCTTAAATAATTAGGTACAAGCACACTCAAACCTGACCGATTTATCTTTCCACTAAGGGCAATGCTACGGTACATCTATTATCTATTACTAGGAGGTAAAGCGATCTGAGCCATTAATTTATTAGATTTTATAAATTAAACAAATAAATAAATAAATAACCTAATAAATGAGAGAGAAATCTTTAAAATCCAGTAATCATGAGGGCAAACACGAAAGTGAGGGTACACTTGCCTCCGTGATTAGAAAAAACTCAAAAAGTTGTCCTCTTCCAATTGGTGCACAATGTACCGGCACAATGCAGCGAGGAGAGGCGTTTTTTTTCCGTGCCCCCACCACTCATGTTACGTAATTAATTAAAAAACACGTTACCTGCAGAAAAAAAATTGGTAGCTAAACACGTTAATTGAGTCTTAAATAATTTTGGCGTTCTAAATAAACTATGTTAGACATTAACACGTTATTTAGTCAAAGTTTATGCGTTATGCTAACTGATTAAAACTATATTATATACTTAAGAGGATCTTCTAAATTAAAACATGTTGCATGTCAACTAATGAACATTGGGAACGAAACACGCGCTGCAACGGGTACCTATCACGTAATCAAATAATCAAATTATGTTAGGTACATTAGCTGTTATGGTAGTATATACTAATCAAATTCTGCCATGATCAAAGTTGCAAAATAAAAAGATTTACCGATTTACCATATCAAATAGATCTAGAAAAAAGATTTTTATATCTAGACTTTCCTTATTTATCATATTTTACCAAATTAATAAATTAATATTTCACATATTATGTCCTAGAAAATAATAGATCATCCCAACCATCTGATCTCATTAAATGAACGGCTAATAGTCATTTGGAGGTACCACAATAAAGCCCTTCCATTGATTCTAAGTTGGCCCCAATCTCACTCTCCTATTTTAGTTAACGGAGTGGGTAGATGTGCCCGTCTTATCCACTCAATATGCCACCAACCATACTTTGAGCTTTCTCTGCCCATTATGGTTAGAAACATTGTGAGTCCGATAGCATACGAGGGGTTTCCATAGATACTACATGTTTACACTAGTAGGGATGTGCACATACATGAGGAACATCTTTCGTCACAAGAAGCAATATTTGTCATAAATTTAGTTTTATGACGAAATTCGTTCGTCAAAAAACCAATCCTCATATTTGTTAATGTATGACGAACCCGAGCTACTCATTGTAGAAGTGGTTTGATTCATGATGAAAAACTGACCCTAATAGAACTGTTTTGGCACGCGTAGCAGAAGGCAGCCATGCTTGCGTACATCGGCGCCGGACTCCTCTCCTCGGCCGCTACTATTCATTCCAAATAACCGGCCGGAGGCAGTACTCTGTAGCAAGCTAAATGCTAGCCCCACAGGGTACGCAATGGTAGGCTTGAGGATTGGGCTGGCCTACCATCTCTGTCTTAAGGCCTATAGGTTTATTTATAGGGCGTTTGTCCTACGACTATGGATGAAAACGGTACGGATATTTATTCGACCGTCCGTTCGATCGAACAAATATGAACACTTTTCTGGATAGTTACTCGGATATCCGTATTTTTTTCGGATACGGATAATAAAACGGATATCTTAGGCGGATATCAAATACGGATGTAATATCATCGATATCCGGCGGATATCGGATAATCCGATTAAGTATCGGATATATCCGGATATTCCAAACGGATATTATCCGGATATTATTCAAACGACCTTGATGGAGAAATGATCTAAAATTTAAACCGTCCAAACTTTCTCAAATGGAAAGTTGACCAAAACAACAATTGTAGATCTTGATGAGTTGAACAAACTTGGTATTCAAAACTTTTTAATTTGAAGTCATTTAGAGTTCATAATACTAGAGTCAAAGTGTTGTTTTTTCATTTGACCAAATTTGAGTTGGTCAAACTTGCTCAAATGAGATACTAAATGACCTCAGATGAAAAAACTCTGAATACCAAGTTTGATCATCTCAGCAAGATCTACAATTATTACATAGCTCATTTTCCCATTTATGAAAGTTTTATTAAACACTAGTCACAAATTCTTGAATCTCATATAGACTTTCTAAAACTATGTCACACACTTGTGAAATTTGAACTATATTTTATTCAAACTTTCTTAAATAAAAAAATGTCCTATATAAGGATTGTAGATCTTGATGATCTGAACAAACTTAGTATTCAAAACTTTTCAATTTGAGACAATCTAGGGTTCCAAAAACTAGTTTGTAGGCGTCGAAATTTAAAAATCACAAATTTGAACCATCCAAACTATCTCAAATGGAAAGTTGACCAAAACAACAATTGTAGATCTTGATGAGTTGAACAAACTTGGTATTCAAAACTTTTCAATTTGAAGTCATTTAGAGTTCATAATACTAGAGTCAAAGTGTTGTTTTTTCATTTGACCAAATTTGACTTGGTCAAACTTGCTCAAATGAGACACTAAATGACCTCAGATGAAAAAACTCTGAATACCAAGTTTGATCATCTCAGCAATATCTACAATTGTTACATAGCTCATTTTCCCATTTGAGAAAGTTTTATTAAACACTAGTCACAAATTCTTGAATCTCATATAGACTTTCTAAAACTATGTCACACACTTGTGAAGTTTGAACTATATTTCATTCAAACTTTCTCAAATGGAAAAATGGCCTATATAAGGATTGTAGATCTTGATGATCTGAACAAACTTGGTATTCAAAACTTTTCAATTTGAGACAGTCTAGGGTTCCAAAAACTAGTTTGTAGGCGTCGAAATTTAAAAATCATAAATTTGAACCGTCCAAACTTTCTCAAATGGAAAGTTGACCAAAACAACAATTGTAGAGCTTGATGAGTTGAACAAACTTGGTATTCAAAACTTTTCAATTTGAAGTCATTTAGATTTCATAATACTAGAGTCAAAGTGTTGTTTTTTCATTTGAACAAATTTGACTTGGTCAAACTTGCTCAAATGAGACACTAAATGATCTCAGATGAAAAAACTCTGAATACCAAGTTTGATCATCTCAGCAAGATCTACAATTATTACATAGCTCATTTTCCCATTTATGAAAGTTTTATCAAACACTAGTCACAAATTCTTGAATCTCATATAGACTTTCTAAAACTATGTCACACACTTGTGAAATTTGAACTATATTTTGTTCAAACTTTCTTAAATGAAAAAATGTCCTATATAAGGATTGTATATCTTGATGATCTGAACAAACTTGGTATTCAAAACTTTTCAATTTGAGACAATCTAGGGTTTCAAAAACTAGTTTGTAGGCGTCAAAATTTAAAAATCACAAATTTGAACCGTCCAAACTATCTCAAATGGAAAGTTGACAAAAACAACAATTGTAGATCTTGATGAGTTGAACAAACTTGGTATTCAAAACTTTTCAATTTGAAGTCGTTTAGAGTTCATAATACTAGAGTCAAAGTGTTGTTTTTTCATTTGACCAAATTTGACTTGGTCAAACTTGCTCAAATGAGACACTAAATGACCTCAGATGAAAAAACTCTGAATACCAAGTTTGATCATCTCAGCAAGATCTACAATTGTTACATAGCTCATTTTCCCATTTGAGAAAGTTTTATCAAACACTAGTCACAAATTCTTGAATCTCATATAGACTTTCTAAAACTATGTCACACACTTGTGAAATTTGAACTACATTTTATTCAAACTTTCTCAAATGAAAAAATAGCCTATATAAGGATTGTAGATCTTGAATCCATGACCATGACTCCATGAGACCCATGAAGCCATGAGCTTGGCTATTTCTACTCATGCCGTGAAGATTGGTGCTTGTATGATGTTTGATGTATGATGTATCTGTATTTTTATCTTATTTGTTGCTTTACTCTTTAGTCTTTTGGCTTAATCTAGATGGATTATGGACTCATAGAGTGGTGTAATGGTTTGCGCACGTATGATATATATATATATATATATATATATATATATATATATATATATATATATATATATATATATATATATATATATATATATATATATATATATATATATATATATGCTGCTTTTACTCAATATCCGAATAGATATTTGTATCCGACCTTCTCCGAATCCGATTCATACCGTATTCGATACTCATTATTCGTATCCGTAACCGAGTCAATCCGTATTCGTATATGTATCCGAACGCTATCCGTATCCGAATCCGAATCCGAACAGAAATATGAAAACAAATATAATATGAGTGATATCCGTTCGTATCCGATCCGTTTTCATCCCTACCTACGACCTTGATGTGACATGTCAATTATACTCTCATTTTAGTTTTCATAGAGGCATAGTTCAAGTATACTCCTAGACTGGGTCAATTCATTATTGGGAGAGTCAGTGCGTCCTAATCTCAGCTAACCCTTTTATCTATGGCTATTGGTATGGAGGGGGCCTGCTTGATTTCTACTCTGTGAACATCATCTCTTCATTCCATCGGAGTTGGGAAGGCAACCTTGGCAGCCTTTGGTAATATTTCAGGGCTCGGAGGGCCTTCCAAGCCTCTCTCTCCATGTTGTCCCTTTTTTGTCAGGCTCCCCCTACCCTGTATGCTTGTCATTTGGAGAGGGATCACCTTGTCCAAAGGACTTCTCCTATTCCTTCTCATATGTATACATTCGAACTACCTCCTAGCAGTCCCGACCTTCCCTTCTCACCACGATTCCCGTGGAAGTTGTGAGAGGTCGTTTTACCAACATCCATATATAATAAGCAAACAAACTAAATCTTCTACATGTGCACCAAAAACCGCTCCGATCCCAAAGGGGCCAAAAGATATAAGTAGTTTATAAATTGTTTCCATTGTGATACATGATTCGAGCACGTTCATTTATCCAAAACAAGTAATTCCTCTGTTTCAAATTGTAAGTCATTTTAGCTTTTCTGTGTTCATAACTTTTGCTGTACACCTAGACACATACTAGCTATGCCTAGAATAATAATCTAGATGTATAGTAAAATCTATGCATCTAGAAAATCAAAATAAGTTACAATTTGGAATGGAGGGACCGGAGTACTGTATATATACATAGATAGAATCCCACATGTCTGAGGACCGATGTAGTATGTGCTGGCACTTACAGCAAGACAACAATGAGCAAGCTAAAAAAAAATAACAAGTGCATGCAATCCGCAGTTTTTTTTTTTTTTGAATGTCTCTCATCTGGGTACAGATGTAGCATCTGTTCGCACACACGCACGTCCACTCAACACACGCACACTAGACACATCACCCGTGTACAAACAAACCTATAACCACACCCAGATCTGAAGACCGCATCCTTCTTGATATCACCGAAATCCACTGATTTTGTAGGCAATGGGCACGTTATGATCCCATTGTGGTATCACGCGCGAGAGGAACAAATCCCGAGGAAATCACAGGCAACGGTGAGGCACGCTCGATGAGGGATCGAACTCGGGTGGGCTGCTCGCATGCCGGCGCAGCTAGCCAACCGAGCCAAGCTCGGTCCTCGCATGCAATCCGCAATTGTAAACGCGCATGCAATAAGAGGTAGTGGAAGGTTGTGGGTATGTATGTATATATATGCTTGTTGATCAGCGCGCTATGCCCCTGCACCCTTCCGTGGCCTCGCACCCACGGGTGTAGGCGTTGGCGTTGGCGTCGGGGCGGAACAGGTCCTTGTTCCTTCCGTTTTCCTGGTCGGCCGCCATCATGTGGTAGTTTAGCGAGCCTTGCATGGCGGCAGCGTCCTGAACGACGCTGCTCAGGAGGAGGAGGGCCGTCAGGGATAGGCCCAGGACGACGGTCACCTGGAGCTTAGCTTTATTGCCCATGCCTGCTGCCCTGCTATGGCGTTTATTCTTGTGCTATAACTCTAGCGGGTAACGAACGGAGCGGAGAATGAAGACAGGTGAGGCTGCTCGATCTCTGTCTTAAGTTGGCATACGATGTGCCTCATGCAAGCCACGGGTGGAGGAGAAGGTGTTCAGGAGGTTTGCTGGTGGTGTTTAATTTGGTCGAAGAACTTAATTAGAAATAAAAATGGATGGTTCTTAGCTTCGATGCCTATATATGTACAAGATGTGGCGGGAGAGATGGTTGTGATGTTTGAAAACACATAGATTTTCTAAATTTAAGCTCTCCTTCAAAAGATATAGGACAGAAGTTTTCAGCGAGACTCATGAGGATTTTGGTTTAAAATATCACCTCGTCTTCCGTGAGGACTCTCTTCATGGGTTAGTAATTTGAGATAAGAAGGAGGTGTTAGTAATTTGAGGACTCTCTAAGTAGCTAGAGTGGCTATATACTCTGAGGCCAAAAGCCAAAGAACTTGCTCATAACTGAGTGCATGGCATTTCAAAATGATTAGTAACTCTGGAGGAGCGTACAACTTTTCTCACAAGTCCAAACCACCATACTCGTGCCCAGATAAGGGACGGATCATGTCTCCAACCTTTCGTACATTGACTCAAGTCGTCCAATGAACGATCGAGAGGTGCAAGAGTACTAGCCGCTCTAGCTACCCCCCCCCCCCCCCCACCACCACCACCCTAGTCGACAGGATTACCCGATCAGATCACAATATGATACTAGGCTTATTATTACCAATCCCATATGCATGTGGAATTTGTTATGTATGAGAGAGGTGTTCAAGGCTCACTCAAACAGAAGCAATGGTACTTAACTAACTCAAGTGAGTTATTTCAAGCAAGACCTCGACTCGCCGTGACCCAGCCCCATGTCGAGCCTATTCCACATTCATTTATCGTTCATACCTTATTAACATGAACAACATCCCTCTTTAGCTTATTGTATTATTGGATCCTTAAGCAAATTGCTACCATAGGCAAGTTTTAGCTTAAGTCATGGTGTTTCCTCACTGTTACCTATAGCTCGCGAAAGAGGCTTCTTACTCGACATTCGACTTCTACCACCTCTAAGCAGAGCTAAGCACAGTTGTTACCCTTCCCATTGGTGAGTAGTTCCAGACGGCCAATCCTTAAGTTACACTAGATTGATGAGGTTACACTAAGGGTAGCAAAGTTCATTTGTTAACCCAAATAACATGCATATATAATAACATAAATGCACATGGGCGAAACAAGGAGTATCCAAAATAGAGCTCTTTAAGCAGATGTGTTTGCCTTTCATGATGGTCGCATGGGCTTGGGCCAGCATGGCTACTTGATGTCTCTCTCTATCTGTTTGCTCCTGTAGAGGTTGATACGGAAGTATGAGAGAGAGGGAGTGATTAGGAGATTTGTTGGCTTAGGGACTTGAGTTACTTCCTTAAGTTGATCCCTAAGAGAGAGAGAGAGGTTGTTGTGTTTCTTGGTACGACAAGTTGGCAAAGAGGGTCCTATAGATAGAGGGCTTGGGTGCAACTAAGGCTTGCTCTCCCACTTCGGAGCATTCATGTGGAGATAGAGTGGATCCCTAGATACCATGAAAGCATAGTGGATTGAATATAATGGGTGGGATAGATTATACGGTAATGCTATGATTAGGGCGTCCAGATGTCGGACGCTACGTGGCTTCACGTCGTCCACGTATTCACAATTATCTGATACTCCCATGTCGCCTCCAAAAAAAAATCCCCCACTCCACAAGCTGCCAGCCGCAAGCACGTTTGGCTCTCCTCCTCCATGGTCACACCCCAACCTTCAATCGAGGTCCAGACCCCGAGTGACTTGTCGTGGCCTACTACCGCTCTCCTTTCCTCCTCCATGGACGCACCCCAACTTTCATTTGCCTCCTCGTCTCATGCTCTTCCTCACCATGGCCCTCGCCACCACCATGACCTTCATCCTACTCCGCCCGCCCCTCACCATCGTGATCACGGCATCCACTACCACGTGGCCGCTCTCCAAGCTCCCCCAAGCTTGTGGTGTTGCTCATATCCTTGGATGGCTTCCACTTCGAGTACCAGTACAAGGTCCCTCTCCCGCACATCTGTCGCCTCATCGCCGGTGCCGGCATCGGTGTCCTCCTCATCACATCCTCCTCTGGCTAGAGACAGAAAGGGCATCGTGGTCGTGCCGTACTTCGCGACCGCCTCGAGGCTTGCTAGACATGGAGGTCGCCGTCCACTAGAGTGTCACGCCAGACATGGTGCAAGCGTATGTTTCAAGTGTTTTAGGGTTTCATATGCATGTTGCAACTGTTTCAAGTGGATGTTGCAAAAGTAGATCGGGATATTGCACATGTTGAAATGGCTATACACGTATGTTGCAAGCGTCTGTTCCAAATGTTTCATCTGTTTCTTCAGACGTATGTTGTAATTTGTTTATTTGGATGTTGCATATGTTTCACACATATGTTGCAAGTGTTTTATTTGAATATTGCACATGCTTTTGCAATGGTTTTTCAAGTGTTTTTAGATGTTTTTTTCAAGTCTTTCAGATATGTGTTTCAAGTGTTGCATCTGCCTTCGTGCGTATGTTGCAAATGTTTCATCTGGTAGTTTCAAAAGCAAATCGGGTGTTGCTGCTGGGACCTTCTGTCGGTGTTTTCGGGCCACCGATGAGTAAATTTGCATTTGCGCGTCCAACTCGGATGATGTGCTCGGAGGACACAAGGATTTATACTGGTTTGGGTAGAACGTCCCTATATCCAGTTCGCTGCTGCTCGTGTTACTGGCACTGGGTCTGCAGTAGGGGTTACAAACAGGCGAAAGAGGGAGACGATCCTAAGTCTCTGGTGGAAGGAGTGAACGGGTGCTGAAACCTCGCTTGTCGCTCAGCCATGTGCTCGTGTCGTGCACTTGTGTTCTAATTTTGTGTCGAGATCTCAATCCCTGCTTCCCCTTTTATAGGCGAAGGGAAAGTGTGGGTTACAGTGGAGGAAAAGGAGAAGAACGAAAGAGAGAAGAAAGCTTCCAGGGTCACTGGGTCCTTCTTCTCCTTCATGCGGGTCCCACCGATCCTATAGATGTCAACAGGGATGGCTCCATGTCATGGTCCATTTCATCACTAGCGCCATGCGCAGGCATCGTCTGTCGGTCATGGTGTTCCACTCTATCCCGGTGGGCATCGTGGTGAACTGACGCGCCTATCAGTGTCCGTACGAGGGTTAGGCAGAACAGCACCGGCATGCCCAACACTATTCTTGATGTGAGTCCCCAGGTATGGCCTGTCATGGCCATGGGTTACATCGAGGCATGTCAGCCTCTTTCCTGGCATTAGATTTTTGACCCAGGCCCATACACTTGGACCTAGAGTGGTTGGCGGCGGTATGGGTCCCCGTCGGATGAGACAGAAACCACGTCCTCGGGGTCGGGTGAGACAGAGCCCGCACCCAAGGGGTCGGGCGAGACAGAGCTCGTGGCCTTGAGGTCAGACGAGACAGAGCCCACGGCCTTGGGCGAGACAGTAACCGTGTCCTTGGGGTCAGGCGAGACGGAGCC
Source organism: Miscanthus floridulus (assembly GCF_019320115.1). Lineage (NCBI taxonomy): Eukaryota > Viridiplantae > Streptophyta > Magnoliopsida > Poales > Poaceae > Miscanthus > Miscanthus floridulus. Next base: position 34,566,089 of record NC_089582.1, on the reverse strand, counting down.
CACACCCAAGGGGTCAGGCAAGACGGAGCCCGCCTCCTAGGGGTCGGGCGAGGCGGAGCCCACACCCAAAGGGTCGGGCAAGACGAAGCCTATGGCCTCAAGGTCGAGCGAAGTGGAGCCCGCGACCTCAGGGTCAGGTGAGTCCTTTTAATACGTTTTGAGCCATCCTAGGAAGTCAGTGTGGGCGCTAACTCCCTTGCTTTGGGTATCCCTAATATCGATACCCGACAGTAGCTCCTGATCCTGTGGAGGAGTAGAATACTCCTTTGGAGGCTTTTCTGGATGGGAGGACTCTGAGGGCCTCAACCTTATTTTTGTAGCCTGCGGCGTGTCCTAGTAGGACGGTGATTCTCTTTTGTCATGATCGGTCTTCTTGGGGCATGTAACCGTAGGATTCGGGAGGTCGGAAAGATTTTTCTTGATTTTGGTCCCCTAGGATCCGATAGGTTCGTCATCGTACTGTGACCGCACGTTCGGTCTCCTTACGAGTCCAACTTCCCTTGAACCCCCACGTGTAGCAGGGGTCCAGTCAAGGGTTGGCTCATCTTTGTGATCATCATCCCTTAGGCGTTTTTTGATAAAACAGAGGGGCTGAGCCGAGCCACGTTTTTCTTCGATGGATGAAACATGGTGCTCGGTGAGCTGTTAACGGGCTAGTCTGAGTGGGGCCCTGGCTTCCCATTCATAGGGGTCTAGCATGGGTCAGCTTGTGACTAACTCTAGACTCTTGGCGACTGATCCATATAGCTCTTGGGTCCGTTTGGCCAATCCCAAGGGCTCGTTGCCTTTCTTCGAGGAAAAACTATGGACTAGGAACCACCAAGACTCAAACGTTGGCCGAGATGCCCGCGGCGCTCGTGCGCCTAGGTATTGGCCACTAGTGGGCCCATCCATTTCCACCCCTCACTCTAAGGGTGCCCCAGAGCAGCTGTGAACCCATCGGTGGGCCAGTCTTTGAACTCCTGGTCCTGAATGGGCCATAGGAGCATTTTTAGCTCTATATCCCTCCTTACCAATGATGGTTCTCGGCCCATCAACCGGGCAAAACATCATCTGGCATGTCCTTAGAGGGTGCGGCCAGAGATAGCTTGCGCATGATCTTCGAAGGGACGTGACGTGACGTGACGCAGCGCAGCGGGCACGTGAATCTAAGCGGACTGTTCACCTTCTTGCCCCACTCCGTCCTATAAATAGCGGCCTCCCCCTTCATGTTTCTGCACACCAAAACCATAGCCTTACCTTCTCCATTTCTCCACCACCGCCATTCGGATCTACAGTGCTTGTGTCGACACAGAATTTTTGTCCCGTGACGAGGACACACGCAGCATGCCAGAAGGGTCCACTTGATGGAGCAGATCCACCTAGCTTCAGCTCAGGGATGGTCGATCCTGCGTAATCCTCCCGAGACATGCCAGTCAATTTGACCCTGCAATTGACAAGGAGAGAAAGTTTATCAGTAATTAAGGGCGGAACTTGCCGGTGTTGCCAGACAGTCTCGAATGTGCGGCTATGAGAGCCGATATGAAAGGAGATCAACTAAATAGTCGATTCCAGTATATTCATGAGAATAAATCGGTTAAAGGTCATGGGGTTGTGTAAGAAGAATCGGTTATCATTTAGGATAAATATCGTTATTTATGCAAATAGTAATCAATGGCAATAAGATATCAATGATGATTGGTTTATGCCAAGCCAATGATTACAAGTAACCGAACCCCTTTTATATAAAGAAACAATTCAACACCACTTAACCGTTTAATAAAGATAAATCTAATGAACATGTTAGATCTCATCTATCACTATGACCAGTGGGACATGAGGCAGAATCATGCAGGCCGTAGAAATAACAATAGACTCGATGACCCTAACTCATTACTAATATTAGTGGGGCATGAGGCAGAATCATGTAGGCCGTAATACAATAATAAGATCATGGGGCTAACATATCTTTCAACCTATCTTTACTTCAACGGTCTTGGGACACGAACTGTTCGTGAAAGCGCTCGATATCGGCTAAAATAACCGATTCAGGCATAGCGCACAGCTAAAGTCATGCATTATTAGGAATAGATCTATTAAATAATGGTCCCCACTCCACGGTGCTAACAGTGGGGTGTGAGGCAGAATCACACAGGCTATAATAACGGGCCATGGAACAGTTCTCGCTAGCCAATAAATCTACTCAAGACGTAACACGCCTTAACCGCATGCTACGCACGATCAGGATTGACATAAAACAGCCGATAAAACATAACTCATCATTTAATGTGTAGATTAGATCAATTCAGATTAGCAAACGATGGGCTAAACAAGATATAAGGTCGATCTAGATCAATCCCAATCGGGTAGAGTAATATTGCTGTAATTAGATGAATAATGAAAGCAAAAAACAATATCGGTAACTTAATGAATCTACCAAAGACTGCAATTCTAAGGTAGAGCTGATAACTTGACCTTGATTTAATTCAAGCAGTAGGGTGTGAAGCAGAATCACACAGGCCATACTTGAATTAAACAAGAGTCGATAACTAGCTTATACCAGAGCCGCAGTGGGGGTCGATCGGGTTGATGTAGCCATACAAATAGAGGTATAAACTATGACGGTACTTACAAACAAGTAGTTGAGGTCGACCGGATCGATGCAGTTGTACTCGCTAAAGAACTCACCGAGATCTACTCTACTCCTACTCCTAAGGGGTGTCCAGAGCCAAAAAAAGTAATTGACTTGTATTTGGATTGATTGATGCCTTTTTACAATAGCCGAGGCTTGATATTTATACCCGGGACCTATGCATGACTCCTGTCTAAGAACAACTCATCATAATTTTTGACTCTAAAGAAAACATTCCTAATTTCAAGATAACTTGGACTCTAATCTTTGCCTTTTTGTAGAGTCCAACATGTTTCGTCCTGGCGCCGAACGTAGCCTTTGTCGTTATCCGCTGGCGCTATCTGAAGAAAGTCGATTCCAGTTTTTTGCATCCGAATCAGCTGGTTCCGATCTGCATGCAATTGATTCCTTGATGACATGATCTTGGGGGCTTTCGAGTCCCTGCAACTCTTCTTCCAAATTTTGGTGTAAACACATGCCCCCCCAATTTTGGGATAAAAGTAATTTTATTCCAAAATTATTATGTATGTATCCCAGATTGGTTCACAGTCACGGGTAGAGAACCTTGATCTGGGGTCTATTGTCTATCGCTGCTTGTGTCCACTCATGAGCCTATGCCTCAAGACTTTTTATAGGAGCGTCAATGCTTCATGGGCACTTGGATTCATCTTCCCGGGCCGGCTATAAAACACCTATTCGACTTTGGCGAGAGCAACTCAACAATTTAGCCATATTTTCCTTCCGTCCGTCTCCTCGAGCGCTCCCGATTCCACTGGACCCTCCATGGTCTATTCTTTTGCTATAAAAAATCTTGAGCGATTAGAAGAATTCTTGTGCATAGGGTGATTATGTCGCTCATTCTAGCGCCTTGTCGAGCAAGAGGATCAGCTATTGCGGTTAGAAGAATTCTTGTGATATCACCTGAGTCTTCTCTCCATGCTCGCAAAGCTATTCTAGTGTTTGCAAGGGCTAAAATGTGTGGACACCTTCCCCTTGTTTGTTCCACTAAACGCCCACCGAGAAAGCCACAGGCTTCTTCCCCATATTTTCTCGATTTACCGAGAAATCGGCTGAGCACATGTTAGGTGGGCGATTTTCCTCTTCTCAAGCACACTTTTATCGGGCCAATGTTGATTCGCTCCACGATGACCTTTGGCCTTGTGGGGGTTCAGACTCCCTCCAATCCAAAGAAGCTTTGATAGGTTGATCTCTAGTCAACGTAAAATCTTTGAATCCGTTTCATGATATTTTGTAATTTGGGGAAAGCAATAAGTTCAAATCTGTTATCTCTTCATTATCCATCCCCTGAATTCCTAGAGTGTCATTTTGCTTATGTTTCCAATTCCAAATTCATATCCCCGGTGAAATCTATCTTCTCGCCTTCCTGGGCTATATATGTACGGGCCACGGCCATGGATCGAACAACAACACGCTTTGTGTCAAACTTTCTACATCCTTAGTATAGCTTTTGTTCTTCTGTAGATTTGAGATCATGCAAAACAGCAAGAGGTCTACTGAGGAGGCCTTCGATGGATCTGCATCATCATGCCAGCACATCCACCACCAAGAGGGTGCAACTTGCGATGCTTCCATCGTCCTAGAGCAGAGGGCCGACTTTTCTCAGCCTTTGGGGCCATCCTCAGCACCAATTTGTTGCTAGCTCCCCTGTTACCCGAGGAGGTCGAGAGATAACGATGACTTGATCGCTTCCATTGACCGAACTAGCGAGAAACTTGCCGACTATCTTTCTATTGCAGAGTCGGCTCTAGCCATAGTTCAAGGCCGATCACCTCCTGAGGCCAACCCGGTGCGGGAGAGGATGGCCAAGGCTGAAGCTAGAATTGCTGGTGAGACGTTTACCATTATTTTATGTTCCTTCTTCAACTTTTATTCTCTGAGATCCTGCTCACCTCTTCTTCAAATCCTTTAGATCTACCAGCTCAGCTGGAAAGCCTTTGTTTGGCTACGGACCATGCGGTAGGATTCGTCAATGCCAGGGGTGCCGCTCCGGTGGCTCATTTGCATGACATCCTAAACCACGTTAGAGAAGTTGCTCTTCACGGCATTTGTCATGGTGCTGCCATGGTGTTGGCTGCTGCACAAGTTCACTCCAGCTATGATCTTCGGCTTCTTCCTCATGGAGCTCTAGTTACCGAATACCCTAGGGATTACGAGCGACTGGGTGAGGATTTCTTCGACGCCACCAATTATGTAGCCCTGACTTCCTAGGCCGATGATATAGTAAACAAAGTGTTTTTTTATCTGTAGCTTGTAATAAGTAATATCAGTGAACAACTCCTTCGTCTTCAATGATTTTTACTTCATCCATTACTTTGTTTGTACTTGCCTTGCTCCTGCAAGCGATACACATCATACCGGCTTTTATCCTTTTGGGTTTACCTTTGCACTAGAAGCAATACTTTTCTGGTATTGGCTATTAGAACTAACAGCTGAGCAGCTTGGTTGTCAAGTGTTAATCCAAACATTAGGGTAATATTCCTTTAAATATTCCCTATTTGATTGCTCTGCTGAACCCTCTTCTCCTCTCAGTGTTTCCAAAATGTAAATATCATCAGGCGCACAACGCTTGATCCGATAAGGTTTTTCTCAATTAGGTGACTATACCGGCTATCTCGCTTTTGGCTATCAAGGGTAATCCATCCCCAACTTTCTCTGGAGTCTCATCGCCATTGGCCGTCATAAGTGTGTTTTCGAGAGCATCCCCAGATCAGCCAAAGAAGCCAAACAGATCACAGGAGCTAGTGTTATTTGGCTAGAAATATTGAGAGCGATCTATGATGTTCTAGACTCATGTCAATGCGTATCTTGTGTGGAATCGATCATACTCTCCGTTACTTAATTACGCTTCCCTTTTTGGCTAAAGAGCCAATTCGATACAGCCGATCCAGACTTCTAATCCAATCAAGCCTAAAAACACGGCTTTTATTAGAAGAACCCTTCGATTTTCTACCTTTAGTTACTCAACGCCATACTCCCATTAGCATTAGTGAAGTGGCGTCTCACCTTTCATTAATTGTGGTTGCCTTTCACATGTCTCGAGGCGTCTGCCTCTTCGCTTCAGGTCTTCAAATACTAGCCGGTGGTTTCGGCCTCGAACACATCTCCCCTCGCAACTATTCTTTCGCTCTTCTCCGCCTGCCAAAACCCTTAGTGGTTTTCCTTCTCCCGTTCATAGATCCAATCATCCTCCATGGCTGGCGAAGATAACCGAGGCAAGTGCGCGGCGGAGGAAATCTCGGAGGAGAATATGCCGATGAACTAGCATCTCCGCCGCATGAGGTGAGATTAACATTTTTTATTCATGATGATGAACAGTTCTGACTCACCTATATGTTTGTTGTGAATGATAGTCTCCATCCTCTTCCTAGGGTCGGCGGGCCTTCTAACACCGCATCTTCTGTGCCGGCCTCATCGTCGGATTCTTTCGACTCCTAGAATGGCGACAACGCCCGGTGCTACCTTCATGAGTGGAGGATGGCTCAGAATCGCTATTCCGAGGTGACTTGGAAGAACGACCAACTGGAGATTCACCTCGGGGTTTCTCAGGCCACCCTTCACATGGCTAAGGAGGAGGCCGGCACCATTCGAGCACGGCAAGCCGAGTCTGACGCCATGGTGGCGGGTAAGACAAACTCTAGGAATGCTTCATTCCGATTTCCATTATCTTTATCTTGATAGTCTTTTATTCCTATGACTGTCAACCCTGATGGTGTAGTTGGAGTCTCTCCAACTAGCGGTGAATGCGGCCGTGGATGCCATCAATGCACGGGGTTCCCCTTTCGCCACTCGTCTCCAGGATGTCTCGGTCCACGTTCGGGAGATCGCCCTTCACGGTGTCCGCCATGGTGCGGCGGTGGTGCTGACCGTGGCACAAGTCCAAACTGGGTATGAGTTCCACTCCATGGAGACTGGTTTCCCAATGGGCGATGGCCCCAAGGAGCACGAGGACCTGCTTGAAGAATTCACCATGGCAGCGGAGGCCACAGTTGGCATTACATCCGCTCAGGATGTGGTGAACAAGGTCTTTGATTAGTTTGTACTTAGGGTAATCTGATGAGCAAAGACTCCTGTTCTTTCATGAATGTGCCTCAGTGCAATGCCCTTGTATATGATTGCTTTTGCTTTTTGTTTTTGCTCTATAGGCGATACATATCATATCGGCTTTTATCGTCTTTAAAGATTTTCACTTTTTTGAACAACAGGCGATACCCTCCCGGTACCGGTTATTAGAGCCGAGAACGAATTGGCTATCAAGTGTTGATCAAATGTTAGGATGATACCCCACAGAACTCTTTCATATCAAAGGTGAAATGATCAATTATCCTAGGTCAAGCGTCCTATTAAGCGAAACAAAACTTCTTTAAGAAATCCATTAACTCTGAATCACGCCTACACTTTGATTCAGCATTCACATACGTCGGCCTAAACCCATCTCCAAGACTCAATGCTTATCTTTCCTTTAGTCCAACGGCCGACGCGAAGCCGTGATTCTTCTACTAAAACAAACTCTTAGAGCCAATCGCTTGCATCGGCTGTTGGCTTTCATTGCTGATCCTAATGAAGCCTCCTTCCCATGACTTGCCAGAAAAACATTCAAAGTCTCCTAGTTCCCAAAAGACTGGATCGGTTGTTGCGATGCTCACGGACTCATCATCGCGAACCAGTTCGACATCATCTCCATGCCATTGAATCAAACACTGATGCATGGTTGATGGTATGTAGCAATTCACATGAATCCAATCATGACCTTGGAGCAAACTGTAAGACCATTTCCCATCGATGACGAAGAATGTAGTGAGTAGAGTCTTGCTTCCAATTGTTAGTTCGACATTTATTGCCCCCCGGGTCTTAGACGTATTACCCCCAAAATGCTTAAGCATCATGTCAGTCTCCAACAAATCTTCTGGCCCTTTGCCAAGTTTACGAAAAGTAGCCTAAGGCATAAGATTGACAGAAGCATCTCCGTCCACCAACATCTTGTTCATCAGCTTTCCATCAACAAGACCTTTCATATATAACGCCTTTAAGTGCCGATGTTTGACTGGTTTGTCAAATATTGCTTGTTGTACAATTGTCAACTTGGCAACTATCTCCTCATACTCTAATTCATCAAAATCTGAATAAACTTCTTGATCTGCCGGAGCTCTAAATTCTGATGGCAACAGAAAAGTCATTTGGATATTAGCCGATGGTTGCTTTCTATCGGCTATTTGTTTGGTACGCCACACTTGAGTCTTACCGGATGCCTAAGCCTGTTCTGTCTCTTTATTCCTTAGGCGTTGCACCCTTCTCTTCTGGCTTCTTGTTAAACCTCCTAGGCACCACTAGCCTTCCTGCCACATATATCTTCTTTCAGTGCCTTCCTCTTCGTAATCATCCTTGTCCTGATCAATGACTCTTTTCCCAAGCCGATCATAAACACTTTTATTTTTTAAGCATTGATCCATGTTATTACGATGATATGCATCTTGAGCACGGATAGACCGGCGGTTGGTTTGAGACTGCCTATACTCCCGATATTGATTGCTGCATTCTGGACAGTCATGTCTAGTAGACAATTTCAAACCTTCATTCTAGCAATGTCTGAAGAAGTGATAATTCCAATGTAATTTGGCCTGTTCTCTTTCATACCTCTCTTGTTTCAGTTGATGCTGGTATGCTTGATCTTTTAACCAATGCTAATAATCCTTTTCCTTCTGCCGCTGCCATTTATTCAATAGAATCCGAGATGTGACCCGTGGCTTCGTTGTCTCTGCTTTTGACGTCTTTCCCTGCTCGTATCGGCTCTTTTGCTCAGCACGACATCTTCTAATCTCTTTGTACTCGTTAGCTGATATTTGCATCTTGGGATCGACTGTTCCAGCTTCTTTTGATTTGGTTGATGTTAGGACCTTAGTTTTACCTTTGAATAGCCCAGCATCAACCATGTTTTGATCTCCTGGGAAAGGATTATCATCAACTTTCATTTTCTGAGGCGTATCAAATTTGAGCCTCCCCTGCTGAATAGCTCTCTATATATGCTGCCTGAAGATTCTGCATTCATTGGTGGAATGAGAAGTAGCGTTATGAAACTTGTAGAACTTCTTATTCTTTAACTGATCAGGGGGCAACATGACATGACCATCGGGCAACTTGATCTGCCCCTTCTCAAGCAAGAAATCGAAGAGCTTATCTGATTTGGTGACATCAAAGTCATAGCTCTCCTCGACTCCTCTTCCCCAAGGATTGGGCACCATCACTGTCTTCTTGCCCCAATTCCATTCAGCCGCAGCAACCTCTTCTTCTTCATCTTCATAGTCATCATCGACTGAGTATGGATCATAAGCTTTGGCTACTGTGGTATTCTTTTGGAACCGGGTATCTCTACGCATGCTCTAGAATTAGCTATTGAGCGCTGCTACTCGCTAAGCCAATTGTCCTAAGTTATCAAATTCTTGTCCTAGTAGCTTTTCTTTCCACATCAGCAGCATTCCTTGAACAGCTAAAGTAGCTCGTTGATCATCGGCCAAGTTTAAGGAGAAGCACAAGTTCCTGGTTTCTCGAAACCTCTGAAGAAATTCAATACCTGATTCATTAGTCCTCTATCTTATAGTTGTCAGATCGGTAATCTTCTTTTCTCTAGTCCCAGTGTAAAAATATGTATGAAATTTCTTTTCTAGGTCAGCCCAATTGGCAATGGAATTGACTAGCAATGATGAAAACCAAGTGAAAGCTGGCCCTGATAAGGACAGAGAGAAGAAACAAACTCAATGGGCATCCTCAAATGATGCTTCACCCAATTGTGTAAGATATTGACTAATATGTTCTATCATGCTTGTACTGTCTTGGCCAGTGAACTTAGCAAATTCTAGGAGCCTGTAATTTGTTGGAAGAGCGACCAAATCATACCATTCTGGATATGGGTGTTTGTATGAAAAGGTCAGCCCTTTTGGCTTCAGACCGAACTGATTCTTCATCATCTCAGTCGCCCTCAGCAATAATTCATCAGCTTGTGGATTTGGATTTCTCTGTACCTACTAACCCATCTATGGATTGAAATCTCGTGTGCCTTGATATCCTAGATTTGGCATCATGTGGAGAGCATTATAATCTATGCCATAGTGATACCCTTGTGGAATCTGCTGGGTCCTTTGCTGGCTTGCTGCTTGAAGTCTCTGATTATAGATATAGGATCTATATCCCTACGAATCCTTTGAATTGATGGTGCTATTTTTTGAGCCGACGACAGTATGTGGCCTGATGTGCCAAAATTGATCACTTGGTTCTGACTTTGCCCTGCCGGCTGTTGCACATGCTGTATTGATGGTCTAGGATTATACTATGTTTGATTTGCAGTAATTTCTTGAGTTTGTTCAGATGAACCCTGGACTGTCTAGACATCACCACTACCAGCTGGTGCTGCTTCTTGATGGCTGGTACCGACTTGGTTAGTCCCTTGGGTCGATGAATCTGGAATGTTGTAATAAGCCGGTCCGCCTTGACCAACCAGAAATCCATGAACCGTCTCTTTCATGGCGTTGTGAAATATGTCCATGAAAGCTTCGTTATGGCTTGATACGGCATCACAAATAGATTTGTCCACAACTTCTTTAAAGAAACATCTGTCTTCAGCTTCAGTTGTGTCCGTCTGCCCATGTAATAGAACTCTTGGTAGTGGAAATTTCTAAACAATTGTGTTGTCATATGTTTTGGTGGAGGACAACAAACATTTGTTCTGAAACTCTTCTGTAGCTTTGCTGATGATACCCTTATCCCCATCAGGTAGATATTCATAATGCAGCATAAGGATGTCATTGTTTTTATGAACCACCATGACGATTGTGGGGTCCCACCGGGCGTGCCAGAAACGTGTGACGACATAGAATTTTTGTCTCATGCCGAGGACACACACAGCAAGCCAGAAGGGTCCGCTCGATGGAGCAGATCCGCCTAGCTTCAGCGTAGGGATGGTCGATCCTACGCAATCCTCTCAAGACATGCCAGTTAATTTGACCCTGCAATTGACAAAGAGAGAAAGTTTATCAGTAATTAAGGGCAGAACTTACCGGTGTTGCCAGACAGTCCTGAATGTGTGGCTATGAGAGCCGATATGAAAGGAGATCGACTAAATAGTCGATTCTAGTATATTCATGAGAATAAATCGGTTAAAGCTCATGGGGTTGTATAAGAAGAATCGGTTATCATTCAGGATAAATATCGTTATTTGAGCAAATAGTAATCAATGGCAATAAGATATCAATCATGATTGGTTTATGCCAAGCCAATGATTACAAGTAACCGAACCCCTTTTATATAAAGAAACAATTCAGCACCACTTAACCGTTTAATAAAGATAAATCTAATGAACATGTTAGATCTCATCTATCACTATGACCAGTGGGGCATGAGGCAGAATCATGTAGGCCGTAGAAATAACAATAGACTCGACGACCCTAACTCATTACTAATATCAATGGGGCATGAGGCAAAATCATGCAGGCCGTAATACAATAATAAGATCATGAGGCTAACATATCTTTCAACCTATCTTTACTTCAACGGTCTCGTGACGCAAACTGTTTGTGAAAGCGCTCGATATCGGCTAAAACAGCCGATTCAGGCATGGCGCACAGCTAAAGTCATGCATTATCAGGAATAGATCTATTAAATAACGGTCCCCACTCCACGGTGCTAACAGTGGGGTGTGAGGCAGAATCACACAGGCCGTGATAATGGGCCATGGAACGGTTCTCACTAGCCAATAAATCTACTCAAGACGCAACACGCCTTAACCGCACGCTACGCACGATCAGGATTGACATAAAACAACCGATAAAACATAACTCATCATTTAATATATAGATTAGATCAATTCAGATTAGCAAACGATGGGCTAAACAAGATATAAGGCCGATATAGATCAATCCCAATCAGGTAGAGTAATATTGTTGTAATTAGATGAATAATGAAAGCAATAAGCAATATTGGTAACTTAATGAATCTACCAAAGACTACCATTCTAAGTTAGAGCCGATAGCTTGACCTTGATCTAATTCAAGCAGTGGGGTGTGAGGCAGAATCACACAGGCCATACTTGAATTAAACAAGAGTCGATAACTAGCTTATACCAGAGCCATAGTGGAAGTCGACCGGATCGATGCAGCCATATGAACAGAGGTATAAACCATGATGGTACTTATAGACAAGCAGTGGAGGTCGACCGAATCGATGCAGCCATACTCGCTGAAGAACTCGCCTAGATCTACTCTACTCCTACTCCTAAGGGGTGGCCGGAGCCGAAAAAAGTAATTGACTTGTATTTGGATTGATTGATGCCTTTTTACAATAGCCGGGGCTTGATATTTATACCCAGAACCTGTGCACGACTCCTGTCTAAGCACGACTCATCACAATTTTTGACTCTAAAGAAAACATTCCTAATTTCTAGATAACTTAGACTCTAATCTTTCCCTTTTTGTAGAGTCCAACATGTTTTATCCTGGCACTGAACGTAGCCTTTGTCGTTATCCGCTGGCGCTATCTAAAGAAAGCCGATTCCAGTTTTATGCATCCGAATCAGCTGGTTCTGATCTGCATGCAACTGATTCCTTGATGACACGATCTTGGTGGCTTTTGAGTCCCTATAGCTCTTCTTCCAAATTTTGGTGTAAACAGCTTGCTAATATGCTACCGGAGCCCTAGATCTTTAGCTTCCGCTTCTCCACCGCCGCCTTTGTTTCTCCACAGCCGCCTCCATCCTCCATGGATTCATGGTACCGCTCTAATGTTACCCATGCGCACATGGAGGGCCTCATCAAGCATGGTCTTCTCCACAGGAGGACTAATGCGGTGGAGTGGCTCGTGTCCAGCCGTGAGGATGCGCTGGTGCCGCCCGTGCTCTTCCATGAGCGCAGACTCACAGTTCCTCCCTACCCGTTCTTCCAAGGTCTGCTACACCACTATCAGATCAAGCTATAGCACTTCAACCCCAATAGGATCTAGCACATCGTGGCCTTCATCATGATGTGTGAGGGGTACCTAGGGATCAATCCCCACTTCAAGCTCTAGAGATATTTCTTCTCCATCTCCTTGATCAAGAATAAGCAGAAAGGCCAGGAGACCCCGGTGCTGATGGGATGCATGGGCATCCACCTCCAGGGGCAGTGGGAGGCCGAGTACATGCCCTACTAGCTCTCTAGATCCAACAAGGGGTGGCACTCATATTGGTTCTACCTAAAGAACAACCCTGCTGCTCCATTGTCGATCTTGTCTAGATGTCGGATCAAAGAGGTACTACCATCATGGCCATGCGGCCATCCGACAAGGAGAAGAAGAGGATGCGTGACCTCCACGAGGCCATCGCATTCCTAAAGACCCATGGCCTCCATGGGGCTGGCGTCATCAGGGGGTATCACGTGAGGAGGGTGGCACCGCTGATGGCGTGCGTCCTCTCGCTGTACGGGATGACGCCCGATGCGTAGCTTGTCTAGACGATGCTCGCCTAGGGGTTGCTTTGCGATAGTGAGGTCATGCAGTGCATCAAGGAGGCCATGGGGAAGGCCGACACCATGTTCCTGATCCTAGGCATCCTATGATGCGACCAGACATTGGCTTCATTGAGCAACCGACGGGGTTAGCCTTCTGGGACTCTGTCACACTGCTGCCAGAGCATGTGGCCGTGAGGGCAGTGAACCATGTCGTAGATGAACAAAGGAAGAAGAAGAAGGATGACGAGGAGAAGAAACAGCGAGTGAAGTTGCAGTGAGGGAAGTGGTGTCAAGGTTCATCGGAAGAAGAGGAGGAAGTATTAGAGGAGGAGGAGGAGGTTGACGGCTCTAGGTCACCCATCCTATGGGATGAATTAGCCACTGATGCCGAGGACCCACCTTCGCTGCAAGTGGGGCCCTTCCCATGGCATGCCATAGGGTAGGAGGGGGAGGACGCACCCCCAGAGCCAGCGGAATCAAACCGCCCAGCCCTGCCTGGACCTTCGACGACGACCTTGGAACCGGTGGAATCAAGCCACCTTACCTTGTCTGGGCCTTAGACGGTGGCCCTAGAGCCAGCGGAAATAGGTCACCGCGCTCCGTCCAAGCCCTTGACGGTGCCTCCAGAGTCGGCGGGAGGTGGCCATTCTGATTCGTTCGAGCCCTCCGAGCCGAGGGAGGGCTCAAAGTGGCAACATGTCGACGAGGAGCAGCCGGGGTCAGGCAAGCCAGCCCCAAAATGTCTTCGTATGATGGCATCAAGGTGAGTCAAGAGTTTTCTCATCCTTTTGTCCTAACGAATTTTTGCCACAAACTGACCGCCATGTCCCTTGCAGCGTCGGAGGACGTGGGACTCTCCTATGGCTCGCTCCGAAAAAAATCCTCCTCCGGCAAATGCGCCAAGAGCTGGCTGGCACCGCGCTGGTGGTGAGCGTGAGTGGCATCAGGGCAGCCATGCCATTGACCGAGGAGGCATAGCCGATGGCTGTATCGATGGGAGAGCAGGCGGAGGAGGGTGCGTCCGAGGTGCCTATGGCGAGCGCGGCTCGGCTAGACTGTAGGATCTCTGGTACGCCTAGAGGGGGTGAATAGGCCTATAAAAATTCAACTCAAACCAAAGTCAAATTCACCCGAGGCATTGCTGCTCCGTGAGCATGACACTGCCACACCTACAGAAGAGATTAGCTCATAGTTCAAAATCTACCCAACAAAATTTAGATTAGGTAAATTTCTTAGCTTCCTGCAGGGTAGTAAATCACCGATTGATAGCTGAAAATGGTGGGAAAACCACACACAAGTAGATCGGCCTCAATCCTAGAAATCACCTCAACAACAACAAGAACACAAGTGTAGCAACACAAGCACAAGATGACACAAGGATTTATCCCGTGGTTCAGCTCACCACCAAGGCTTGCCTATGTCCACGTTGTTGAGGTATACCACTAAGGCTTAGGGATTTGCAAACCTACCTCGTTCTCAAGTCAAGAGACTTAACTCTTGAGATGAGGGGTGAGTTTATTAGCTTCAAGAGATGGTTCAAACCTCCCAGGGCTGCCACACAAGTTGGCAAGCTCCATGGACAATGCTCTAGCCGGCTAGGAGCCAGGATCTAAGAGTAACAAACATAACCGCTGGCTAAAACGTGAACCAAGTGCTCTTTAGAGTTTGGGAATCAATGGAGTTGCTCTCTAATCAAGTTGTGGACCCTTTTTTCCTCAAGGATTGATGGGGAAATCAATAGATTTACTTGGGGGCTGTAGGTCGACAATGTAGTGAGAGAGAGAGCTCCTGCTCTGTTTTGGGTGTGCTGAAGTAAGGAAGCAAAGAGCAGGGTTCATTGCCATTGGGGAGGAAGGGGAAGGTATATATACCCCCTAGCCCCCAACGGTCACATTAAATCGTAGATAGCCATTGGTGAGGTAAGGAAAAGGTATATATACCCCCCAGCCCCCAAAGGACACCACAACCAAGAGGTCGGGCGAGACGAGGCCATGACCAATGGGTCAGGCGAGCCAGAGCCTATGACCTTGGGGTTGGGCGAGATGGAGCCCACGACCAAAGGGTCGGGCGAGCCAGAGCCTGTGACCTTGGGGTCAGATGAGACGGAGCCCGCAACCAAAGGGTCGGGTGAGTCAGAGCCCCGACCTTGGGGTCGGGTGAGACAGAGCCCGCAACCAAAGGGTCGGGCAAGCCAGAGCCCGCGCCCAAGGGGTTGGGCAAGTCGGAGCTCGCACCACGCAAGATAGCAAGGGTAATAGTGAAGTGTAGACTATCTTGGCTGTGAATCTGAGGATGCTTGTCGTGTTTGAGCACTTGGTAGCACATATTAGCTTAAGCATTGTGTCCCCCTTTATAGTACGTCTTTTCCTATACTCAAATTCAAGATATAAAATAATCTTAAACCTCTTTTGAGTTTGAAGCCATCTATATTTGTAATTGGGGGCTCCTCCGTTTCATGTAGCATCCTCGAATATAAATTCCATACTTGCCATCTTGATAAATCTCATTAGTTCTCTAATTGTGTGGTCATTATCACCAAAACCCACAATTAGGGATTGATTGCACTTTCAATCTCCCTATTTTTGGTGATTGATGACAACCCAATTAGAGCTTATAAAAGATATGAAATACATACTGAGATTTTTGAGCCATGGGTGTAGAGCCTCCCCCTAAGTATGTGAATAGAGAATTGAATTCTCAAATTGGTGTAAGAAGCCAAGATTCACATTTTAGTGAAAGTAATGGTGCTCCCCCTATATTCATGCTCCTGTGGGGTGCTGCATACTGTGTCAGATTTGTAAAACATGATGCAAATGACAATTTATGCACACATGTACTTGCTGTTGTGTGGCAATGCCACACCTAACTGTACGAGCAAGATAGAGTCAAGCACCACACAACTAGCTCAGACAAAAAAGATATGCAACCTCGCACAATAAGATGACTTCTAATCCACAAAACAATACATGTCCATATTCGATTCACAAAGAGTCAAATAGTAGCATTATTTCACAATTTAGAGTTTTGAGCGACTCTTAAACTTTCCACCTAGCGAAGACTAACACTCATCGAATAGGACATGAAGCGCAGCTGCTGCAAAAAGTTGTTGACCCCTCTAATTTTCTCCCCCTTTGGCATAAAGCACCAAAAAGAGAAGAAAAGAAGAAAGATCAACACCTACTCGTCATCTCCCTGGATGTCCATCCAATCAATATCATCACCTCCTACAGCAGTCCCGGCACCACCATCACAATCATCGGCATCGGAGTCAATACGTGCATGGGCCTAATGGTGAGTAGTGGTGGTGTAGCGAGTGGAATGCCTCAGCTCCTATCTCTGATGGTATCCCTTCAGGGTCTCATCCCAATTTGCTGCTCATCCCTGCTGCTCCTCATCCTCATCATCTGAATCTATGTCGGAGAGACTCGAAAGGTCATACTATGGAGGAGGTGGAATAGGAGGAAGTGGTGGAAGGTCCTATCCACGCTGCTAACACTGCTCAAGCTGTGTCTCATACATTCTATCAGCTGCATAGGTGCACTTGCTGAAGATTGCCTTCAACCACTTACCAAACTTCTTCATCTTGCCTCCTCTGCGAGACTTAGAGTGGGAAGACTCAGAGATATCAACATGAGCATGAGAGCTCCTCGCTCCCTGAGTAGCTGCAACTGGCTGGGTCTTCTCAATTTTGTAGATGGTGTGCATCCCATCCTTTGGAAAATAAAATCCATTGACCCTCTCAATCATGAACATGAGATAAGGGGCATAGGGTAGACCCCTCCTCCCAACCTCCACTACAAATCTTAACTCAGTCCACATGAATCTTGGGACATTGAACCTGTCCCCACCTGGAGCAAATCTAGCCAACACATTTGTCACATAGCCGTTAATATTTGAGGCTGCTCCATACTTTGGGTTGATGGTGTTCCTAATGAGGTTGTTGAGGATGTAATAGAAGTTGTAGACCTCTTGCCATCTGCAATCCTTCTATCTCTCCACATGTAACTGATGTCATGGATCTTAGTTCAAAGCTCATCATGAATGTAAGTGTAACCTCTGTGCTCCTCCCCAAAGCCAAGAATCCAGCTGAAAGTGACAAAGTTGACTCAATAGTGCCGACCATTAGTCATCCAATGAATCTCATTAGAGGTCTGGTCATAGAAGTATGTGGCATGAAACTATGCAAGGACCTCCTCATTCTAGTTTTACTAGAAACCCATGATGTCTGAAAGCTAGAACCTATCACAAATTTTGATTACCTTGTCAAACTTAGGCTCCTTCTCCTACATCTCATCCCAATCAATATACTGCTTCTTAATGATCTTGGTTTTCTTGGATGCAAGAATGGCAGTGGCATAAAAGTTGGAATGAAACTCATTCCAGAATCTATAATCAATGCCCAAATCCTTGCGCATTGCATAGGGATTGATCCCCTTGCCTCTTCCACCAGCTTCAAACTCTTGGAATAGTTGACAACTGCATGCTGGTGGGAATCATCTGGAGGTCTCATGATGATCTCACCCTCAAAATCTCAAATGTATCTGCCATCAAACTCAGAGAGATGTTGTGGGGTGTTAGGAATGTCATTAGTGGTATGACCTATCATCTCCATCCTCTCCTCATTTTCAATGTATTGCACGCACCTCCCCTATCACCAAGTCCCCTTGGAGCTGCACTATTGTCTGCTGCTGTTGACCTCCCTCGACCACGGCGAGGTGGATCCTTGTCTCTTTGCTCATTCATCTTCCTTTTCCTCTTTTGGTCATTATCTCCGTGCTCCATCTTCTCAACCAAGGAATGGAGAGGAGAGGAAAGAAACTACTTGAGACAGGGGCAATAGCAGCCATCAGTGATGTTGAGGGAGGGCTGGCAGCTGCCGTGGCACTGCCAGAGATTAGCAACGCATGGCCAAGCGACGGCGATGGTGTGGGCGTGAGAGGAGAGAGAGGCGCAAGTGTCGATGTCGAGGGCAAGAGAGAGAGAACGAAGTTACTATGGACCTGAGGATAAGAGGAGGAATAAATGGGCCCTACAGTAAAACCATTTGGGCCAAATCTCAATTGAGATTCAAAGTGCGGCACTACTGCATGCCTAGCCCGGCACTGCCGCACTCCCCAAAATAGTGGGAGTTAGCTATAATCTATATGACTCTCTCTGTATAAGATATGGACACATATCACCTATATACCATGACCAAAAACAAATAATCAATATAGACCATGATCATGATACATAAGTTGCCTTTTATAAATCATTTTCATGCACAATATGAAAATTTTCAACTCTTTTGCCTAGATACTAGTTTATCAAATAGAGGAATGCTAAAATTCAAACCACGTTACAAGAATCAAGTATATTTAGCTCACTACACAAAGCACAAAACCTTGGCTCGTCTAGGGGCTTTGTGAAGATATTGGCTAGTTGCTTTTCGGTGCTCACATGGTGAATTTTGATATCTCCTTTGGTTTGATGGTCTCTCAAGAAATGATGACGGATGTCTATGTGCTTAGTTTTAGAGTGGCTTACGGGATTGTTAGCAAGCTTAATGGCACTCTCATTGTCACATAATAATGGGATTTTGGTAAAATGACATCCGAAATCACGAAGAGTTTGCCTCATCCAAAGTAGTTGGGCACAACATGCACCGGCCGCAACATACTCGGCCTCGGCGGTGGAAAGGGCTACACAATTTTGCTTTTTAGAACTCCAAGACACTAGGGATCGTCCAAGGAATTGACATGTCCCTGAAGTGCTTTTTTGATCTACTTTGCAACTGGCATAATCGGAATCCGAATACCCAAGTATATCAAACTTAGAGCCCTTAGGATACCACAAACCAAGGTTAGGAGTGTGTACTAAATATCTCAAGATTCTCTTAACGGCCACCAAGTGACACTCTTTCAGGTTAGCTTGAAATCTAGTACACATGCACATACTAAGCATAATATCGGGCCTAGATGCGCACAAATAAAGTAGAGAGCCAATCATGGAATGATATACCTTGGTATCCATGGCTTTCCCTTCAATGTTGAGATCAAGATGTCCATTGGTTGGCATGGGAGTTTTGATAGGCTTGGCATTTACCATGTCAAACTTCTTTAGCATATCATGGGTGTACATTGTTTGACTAATAAAAGTTCCATCCTTCACTTACTTGATTTAAAATCCGAGGAAGAACTCAACTCACCCATCATGGACATCTCAAATCTCTTCATCATGATCCTACTAAATTCCTCACAAAAAGTATGATTAGTACTACCAAATATTATGTCATCAACATATATTTGGCACACAAATATATCTTTACCAACTTTGTGAGTGAAAAGGGTAGGGTCGGCTTTACCTATTTCAAAGCCTTGTTTAAGCAAGAATTCCTTAAGGCATTCATACCATGCTCTTGGTGCTTGCTTAATCCCATAGAGTGCCTTTTGGAGTTTGTAGACGTGATTGGGGAACTTGGGATCTTCAAAACCCGGTGGTTGCTCAACATAGACAAGTTCTTGAATGGGGTCATTGAGGAATGCACTCTTCACACCCATTTGATATAGCTTGAAATTGTGATGAGTGGCATAGGCTAGAAGCATTCGGATTGCTTCAAGTATTGCCACTGGTGCATATGTTTCCTCAAAGTCCAAGCCCTCTACTTGAGTGAAACCTTGAGCAACCAATCTTGCCTTGTTTCTTGTCACCACGCCATTCTCATCTTGCTTGTTGTGGAAGACCCACTTGGTGCCAATGATATTGGTGTTGGGTCTCTCCACCAAGGTCCACAATTGGTTTCTTTCGAAATTATTGAGCTCTTCTTGCATGGCCATCACCTAATATGGGTCTCCAAGTGCTTGTTCTACCTTAAGAGGCTCCAAAGAGGAAACAAATGAGTAATATTGACAAAAGTTTGCTAAATGTGAACGAGTTGTTACCCCCTTTCGAAGACTCCCAAGGATGTTGTCAATGGGATGATCACGCTGTATTGTTTGCCTTAGCCTTGGATGATCAATGGCCTCTTGTCCATCTTCTGGATCTTCATTATCTTCTTGCTCGAATATGGGTTGTAGGTTCTATCCTTGAATCGGAGTTGAACTTGCTGCTGCTATCAGAGGGAGTGTAGCACTGCCGCTCTGTTGATTTGCAGTAGGGGTTGGCTCCCCCCTCAACATCAGGTATGTAAACAGAACTTTGTTCATCAACAGCTTGAGGAACCTCCACTTCAGTGACTTCGTCTTCTTGTGGTCTTATATCACCAATAGCCAATTGCTTGATTGCTTCACATGGTGGATCCTCCTTTACTACAACACTTGAATCAACTTGCTCCACTTGAGAGCCATTAGATTCATCAAATGTCACATCTACCGCTATTTCAACTCTCCTGGAGGTTTTGTTGAAAACATGATAGGCATGCTCATTTGATCCATAACCAAGAAGAAAACATTCATCAACTTTAGGTGCAAACTTAGAGGTTTTGGATTTCTTATTAAGTATGAAACACTTGCACCCAAACACTCTAAAGTAGGACACCTTTGGTTTGTTACCAGTTAGAAGCTCATATGAAGTTTTCTTCAACTTCTTGTGTAGGTAGAGACGATTGATGGCATGGGGAGTGGTGTTGATGGCTTCGCACCAAAAGAGGTCCATTGTCTTGTACTCATCTAGCATTGTTCTTGCCATGTCAATTAGTGTATGATTCTTCCTCTCTACTATACCATTTTGTTGAGGGGTGTATGGAGTTGAGAACTCATGCTTGATGCCCTCTTCATCAAGAAACTACTCAACTTGGGTGTTCTTGAATTTGGTCCCATTGTTGCTTCACATTTTCTTGATGGGAAGACCGAACTCCTTTTGAGCTCTTCTAACAAAAGTCTTCACTTTGTCTCTAACTTGACACTTGTCAAACAAGAAAAATACCCAAGTGAAACAGAAATAATCATCAACAATAACAAGACCATATTTGTTACCCCCAATACTTAGGTAGGTGACCGGTCCAAAGAGATCCATGTGTATGAGCTCCAATGGTTGCGGCGTGGTCATGATGCTCTTTGGTGGGTGAGGTACGCCAACTTGCTTTCCGGCTTGACAAGAGCTACATATCTTATCTTTCTCAAAGTGAACATTTGTTAGCCCAAGGATGTGTTCATCCTTTTGAAGTTTGGCCAAGTTCCTCATCCCAACATGGGCTAGTCGGCGATGCCAAAGCCACCTCATGCTAGATTTTGCCACTAAACAAGTATCAAGATTAGCTTTACTTTTGTTGAAATAAACTAGGTAAAGCTTGTTCTTTAAATGACCCATAAAGATAATAGAGGAATCATCCCTTCTAAAGACTTCCACACCCTTATCCATAAAGAGACAATTGAAGCCCATCTCGCATAATTGAGAGACGGACAACAAATTGTAACCTAACGAATCAACATGTAAAACATTTGTAATTGAATGCTCAAGGGTTATAGAAACTTTACTGAGACCAATCACATCCCCCTTAGAGTTGTCTCCAGAGAGAATATTTTCATTTGAGTCTATCTTCGGGGTATATGATGGGAACATACTCCTTTCTCCGGTCATATGATTTGTACATCCACTATCAAGCACCCAACTTGCCTGCAACACAGATTTACTTGCTTGATTTAGGTCCCCAATTTGACTTAGGGCCTTGCATGTTAGTCACAAGAAATTTATGAAACCCAAATAGAAGTATTCCTATAAGTGTTGGCTTCCTTTCCAACATATTTGGCAACCACTTTTCCACTATTGTTGTTACTTAAAACAAAACATGAAGTCAAGCTTTATTGAGGTGGTTGAAACTTTGGTTGGTATGCATATTTGTTCATAGTGCCCCACACTGATTCCTTTGGCTTCTGCTGAACCTGTTTCTGCTGGGACACCTTCCTGGGCTTAGTTTGATCAGGAGCAGAATTAGTAGCCTTCCCATTTTTGCGGGGAGTGGCACAGTTGGCCTTCACTGTGGCACTACCGCTCTGGACTGTGGCACTGCCGCTGTCTGTGCAGGCTAATCTGTACCAACTCTTTCCTTCCTCTCAAACTTGACACACTCATAGCCATTTATGATCTTTCTTCCATTTGTCTTGGCTCCTGCAGTGTGCCCAAGCCCATGCTTGATTGAGGGGTGTCTCCCTTGCTTGAATTTAGCCACTTTTGAATCATTTGCCTTCTTGTCACTTACTTGCCTTACCACTCAAGCAGCCCTTGCCAATGATCTCATTGAGTCTAGCAATTTCTTTTCTCATTACCTCCATGTTAGCAAGGTTAGTAGAATAAGCATTCAAATCAATATTATAACATTTTCCACAACCTTGACTAGTGGAGATAGTAGAGGCATCCTTTTCCTTAGAGGGATGTGAGTTGCTATCCCAAAGAATGTTATATTGCAGCTCAAGCTCTTTGTGCTTTTCATCTAAGTCATAATACTTTTTCTTGAGAGCAATATTTTCTTTCTTTGTGATAGCATGGTCCCCTTGTTCTTTGGCCAGGGCCTTGCGTAAGGATTCCACCTCACTTCTCTCTAATGCAAGAGCTTCCTTGCTAGCAATGTAGATATCCTCTTGTTAGATAAGAGTTTCCTCTCTAGATTCTAGCTCGTCTTGGACACTCTCTAAGTCCTCCATTAGCTTAGTGATGAATAATTTGGTCTTTCCAGCCAAATTTTTAGTTTCATGTTTATTTCTTCATCACTAGATTCGCCGTCACTAGAGCTATCACTAATATCACTACTAGAGATATCACTAGGAGGTGGGGGTGGAGGAGCTTTGGCCTTGGATTTAGATTTTACCTTCTCACCCTTTGCCATAAGACAAATGTGAGGGGAGTAGTAGTCATCATCGGACATGTTGGTGGAGAGTCTTGGTGAAGAAGATGGCTCATGAATAGCAATGGTTGCAACTTTCTCATCTTCTTCACTTGAGCTTTCTTTAGTTGAGTCCCATTCTTGCCCAATGTGAGCCTCTCCCATGTACTTCTTGCTCTTTCTATGGTCGTCCTTCTCCTCTTTCTTGTCCTTCTTGTATTTGTTGTCCTTGATCTCATATGGACACTTTGCAATGAAGTGATCGGTGCTTTCACAATTGTAGCATGTCCTTTTTTTGTTTGTTTGGGAAGCTTCTCTTCACTACCTTGTAGCCTTGCTTCTTTATCTCCTTGTGATACCTCATCGTAAAGAGAGCAACATCATCCACTTTCTCGTATTGGTCATCATCATGTTCACTCTCACTAGAGGATGAGGTGGTCTCTACTCTTTCTTGAACTTGCTTGCTTGCTTTGGGCTTGCTAGTTGAAGCTTGCTTGTTGGTCTTGGACTTGCTAGTAGAGCCTTGCTTGCTTGATTTGTTGTCCTTGAGAGCTACATCCTTGTTGATCTTGATGCCTTCTAGCTTTGCTTGCAATTCTTCAAGCTTCTTCCTCTCATTTGCTTCTTCTCTTTGCATATCAAAGGTCAAGATCCTTCCAAGTACATCATTTGGTGTGAAGTAATCAAACTTCTTCTTGTCTCTAATTAGAGTGACTACGGTCTCATTTCTAGGTGAATAAGCTTCCAACATAATCTTGACAACTTTATGATCATCTAGCTCATCACAACCATAGCCTCTAATCTTGCCCACCATTGTCGTCAACCTATCAACCATCTCTTGTGGCCCCTCTCCATCCAAGATTACAAACCGGTGGAGCTTTGAGATCAACAAGTAATTCTTGCCTTTCTCACTTTGTCAACCCCTTCATGTGCTAGGTGCAAAGTGTCCCATATTTGCTTAGCAACATCAACTCCAATCACTCTATTGTACTCATCACCATCCAAGGCACTAAGCAACACACTTGTGGCTTGACCATTTAGGTGAATGATTCTCATCTCTTCTAGTGTTGGATTCTTGGGATCAACCGGTGGCTCAAATCCATTGCAAACAACCTCCTAAATGCTGGGATGAAGACCTATAAGATAGGCTATCATCAAGTGCTTCCACTTGGCAAAGTTAGACCCATCGAAATGAGGTAACTTGCCCGTGGGCACATTGATGAAAGACTTGTGATCATGGTTAGTCATAGACATAGAAGAGTAGTTAAAGGATGCGGCGGTATATTTGTTGTCATCATTCTTCTTGCCCTTTCCTTTCTTGTCCTTCTTGCTATGCACTCAGTAGGACTCATCATCATCACCATCTTCAGAGCTGCTAGATAGTTCACTTGAAAAAGCATTAGAGGCCTTTGCTTTTTATTCCTTCTTCCCTCTTGCTTCTCTTCTTTTTCTTCTAGCTTCTCCCTTGAGTCTTCTTTCTTCTTTTCTTGCTTTCTTCTCTTCTAACCGCTGTTGCTCCTTCTTCTCCTCTCTTGCTTCTCTTTTCTCTTTTCTAGCTGCTCTTTTTCTTCTTCTTTCTTCTTCATTTTGAGCTTTTTTGGCATCAGTTGCCTCTAGTTGCGGGAGCATGGATTTGCTCGATGTAGAGGCGCTAAGCTCACTGCTTTTGGTGTCATGTAGCCCAATGTCCTCTGGATCGATGTTGATGGGCTTCACAATACCAAATCCTCCCCCGGGCTCCATACCTCACGCGGTGAAGTGCACACGAGGTAACCTGGCTTTGATACCACTTGTAGGATCTCTGGTACGCCTAGAGGGGATGAATAGGCCTATAAAAATTCATCTCAAACCGAAGTCAAATTCACCCATGGCACTGCCTCTCTGTGAGCACAGCACTGCCGCACCTGCAGGAGAGATTAGTTCACAGTTCAAAATCTACCCAACGAAATTTAGACGTGTAAATTTCTTAGCTTCCTGCAGGGTAGTAGATCATAGATTAACAACTAAAAACGGTGGGAACACCACACACAAGTAAATCGGCCTCAATCCTAGAAATCACTTCAACAACAACAAGAACACAAGTGTAGCAACATAAGCACAAGATGACACAAAGATTTATCCCATGGTTCAGCTCATACCAAGGCTTTCCTATGTTCATGTTGTTGAGGTATACCACTAAGGCTTAGGGATTTGCAACCCTACCTCATTCTCAAGTCAAGAGACTTAACTCTTGAGATGAAGGGTGAGTTTACTAGCTTCAAGAGATGGTTAAAAACCTCCTGGGGCTACCACACAAGTTGGCAAGCTCCACAAGTGATGCTCTAGCTGGCTAGGAGCCAAGCTCCAAGAGTAACAAACACAACCGCAGGCTAAAACGTGAACCAAGTGCTCTTTAGAGTTTGGGAATCAATGGAGTTGCTCTCTAATCAAGTTGTGGACCCTTTTTTCCTTAAGGATTGATGGAGAAATCAATGGATTTGCTTGGGGGTTGTAGGTCACCAATGTAGTGAGTGAGAGAGAGAGCTCCTGCTCTGTTTTGGGCATGCTGAAGTGAGGAAGCAGAGAGCAGGGTTCATTGTCCTTGGGGAGTAAGGGGAAGGTATATATACCCCTAGCTCCCAACGGTCACTTTAAATCCTAGATAGCCATTGGCGAGGTAAGGAAAAGGTATATATACCCCTAGGCCTCAATGGACACTGCAACCAAGAGGTTGGACGAGACAAGTTCATGACCAAAGGGTCAGGTGAGCCAGAGCCCATGACCTTGGGGTTGGGCGAGACGGAGCCTGCGACCAAAGGGTCAGGCGAGCCAGAGCCCGTGACCAAAGGATCAGGCGAGCTGAAGCCCATGACCTTGGGGTCGGGCGAGTCGAAGCTCGCACCATGCAAGATAGCAAGGGTAATAGTGAAGTGTAGACTATCTTGGTTGTGAATCTAAGCATACTTATGGTTGTTTGAGCACTTAGTAGCACATATTAGCTTAAGCATTGTGTCCCCCTTTATAGTACAGCTTTTCCTATACTCAAATTCAAGATATAAAAGAATCTTAAACCTCTTTTGAGTTTGAAGCCATCTATATTTGTAATTGGGGGCTCCTCCATTTCATGTAGCATCCTCGAATATAAATTCCCTACTTGTCATTTCAAAAAATCTCATTAGTTCTCTAATTGTGTGGTCATTATCACCAAACTCCACAATTAGGGCTTGATTGCACTTTCAAGGTCGTGTCCTCGACGTCGTAGGCGGAGGTTGCATGGCTAGAGCCGTCATCCGTGCAGGTGGCTATGGCCACGGTGGGGCGGACGGAAGGGGGCGCACCTGAGACATCCTTCGCGAATGTGGCAATAGGGCAAGCCTCCTTCTCCGCATCACCCGCCCTCTCTATCGCTAGAGGAGCCGCTCTAGAGGAGCTGCTACCACAAGAGAGGTCGGCGCCGCTTGAGGTCGGTGCAAGGACATCCTGGTCTTTGGTCTAGGAGGCTGCCCTCAATGAAGCAGCAGAGAGAGAGGGAATGAGGGAGCATCCACATGGAGGTTGGGGACATGGTTTGCGCACCTACCACCATGCTGAGCTCAATACGTGATATTGTCGCTCTAGTTGGCCAGGTATGATATGACCGTGCTTTTGACCCTCATGTTCTCTTTCCGTGCCTCTAGGTCTTGTCTTCTTCATAGATCCTTATGGCCCACAGTCGAGAGAAGTCCTAGTTCCTTGCTAAAGAGACGTGGCAGAGTGAAGGGATGGCCGCATAGCTCACTGCCACCTATCAAGAGGTGGCTGAGCTTGCCCCTGCTACCCAAGAGGTGGCTGACCTCCGAGTTAGGGAGAATGATGCTCGTAATGACGCCCACGAGGCCAAGGAGAAGCTCGCGGCCCTGATCTAGAGGGTGCGCACGGACGCCATAGAGGCTGAGCAGCTACAGAAGGAGCAGGACAATTTGCTTTGGGTCATAGAAGAGCTCCACATGGGGATTGACCTAGCTCGCTAGGAGCATGATAACGCTTAGCAGCGGATGGACCACCTCAGGGATGAGCTTCAAAGGGAGAGGGACCTAAAGGTTGCAGCCAAGGGCGTGTCCGCTGGGCTCACCATGGAGGTTGATCAGTGCCAAGAAGAGATCCAGCGCCTAGAGGCTGAGGTGACCCGGCAGCACGATGAGGTGCGCAAGCTTTGGGCATATGTGAATGGTAAGTCTCTGGTTTCCCTTGTTGTCTTTCTTCCTAGAATCCATGGTAAGCCTTTTGACACGGTCGGTACATGACTTGGGTAGGTATCAACGACAAACTCAGGGCGGAGGTGGTGAAGAGACGTGGCCTAGAGAAGGAGCTTAGCGAGGTGAAGGACACCCTCCAGAAGGAGAGCGATGGGCATGGCAACCTGCACGTCGCTGTTTAGCTGGTCTGCGATGAGCTCGAGCTGGCCCTAGAGCAGGAGACATGCTCACTCGTGGATAGCGCCACCCAGATCACGGACTGAGCATGTGATATGGCAAGGGGTGCGTTCACTTTGGCGTTCACCGATCATTCACGATCGCTCGTTCTCATTATGAGAACATCAATTTGGCGATGATGAGTCAAGCCTTCATGCCCGTCTATATCGACGCCAAGCTAGACGACATCGAGAAGGAGGTGGCCCTCCTAGCGCATGACCTTTTTGCCAAGATAGAAGATGACATCATCCCTCCAAGGGGTTAGTTTAATCAGGTAGGTCAGTTGGCGCATTTGTAATAAGCGGACAAGTTCCATCCCTTTTGTTTCGTTTAAACAAGTTTGTTCTTTTGTTTCGGTTGAACAAATGTGTTCTTTCTCCCTTTTTATGTGTAAAAAAGGGTTAATGTGTTCTGACTCTTCCTATTGTTAAGACTGTAGAGCTCGAGGTGTGGGCAAAAAACTCTAATCACGCTGGTAAGCAAGAGTGTTGTAGCCACTGGGGCGTAGGTTTATTGCAGTCCAACCAGCTTTACTCAGTGTTCCTTTTCGCAAACCTTGTCTCTAGGTTTTTAACGTGAGAACGGGTTGGGCACAGCAACTGTTTTAGAAAGGATATATATACCCTTATCAGCCCTCGAGTGAGGCCCAACCCCTTTCCATTGCCGGGGTCAGGTTTCCTTAAAGATTGAGGAGACAATAGTGAAACTGGTAAGAGAAAGCATTTTTTTGTTTTAGAAGTGTTTTTCTTAGTTTTTGTGCGTACCCCTCCCTAGGATCCGAGCCATCGTCCTACAACTGCGCATTCGGTATCCTTGTGGGTCCAACTTCCCTCGAGCCCCCGCACGTTGTAGGGGTCCGATCGAGGGGTCAGCTCGTCTTTGTGATCGTCATCCCTCAAGCATTTTTTCGATAAAACAGAGGGGTTGAGTCATGCCACGTTTTTCCTCGATGGACGAAACATGGTGCTCGATGAGCTGCTAATGGGCTAGTTTGAGTGGGGCCCTAGCTTCCCATTCATGGGGGTCCATCATGGGTTAGTTGGTGACCGACTCCAGATTTTCAGGGGCCAATCCATATAGTTCTCTGGTCCGTTCGACCGGTACCAAGGGCTCATTGCCTTTCTTCGAGAAAACCCATGGATTGGGAACCGACCAAGACTTGAACATGGGCTGAGATGCCTACAGCGCTTGTGTGCTCAGGTACTGGCTGTGAGTGGGCCCATCCCTTTCCACCCCTCACTCTAAGGGCACCCGGAACGGCTGTGAACCTGTCGGAGGGCCAGCCTTCAAACTCATAGGCCTGAATGGGCCGTAGGAGCATTTTTAGCTCTATATCCCACCTTACCTGTGATGGTTCTTGCACCGAGCTAGATGACATTGAGAAGGAGGTGGCCCCTCTGGCGCAGGACTTACCTACGAAGATAGAGGATGAGATCATACCCCTAAGAAATTAGTTAGGTAGATAAGCCAGGCGGTGAACTTGTAATAAGTGGACAAGCTCTTAAATTTCATTATGGCCAAACATATTTTTAGCTCTTCTCCCCTTTTTTATAAAAAGGTTAATACGTTCTGACCCTTTTCGTCATTAAGGATGTAAAGCTCAGGGTGCGGGAAAAACTCTGATAACGCTGGTGAGCAAAAACACCGTAGCCGCTGGGGCATAGGTTTCTTGCAATCCGACCAGTTTTACTCAGCGTTCATTTCTGCAACCCTTGCTTCTAAGATCTTAACATGAGAATGGGTCAGGCACAAAGAATGTTTGCCATGTAGATATACTCTTTAATGCGTTCCAACTCTTTCTGTAGTTAAGGCTAAAAAGCTCAGGGTGCGGGCAAAAAACTCTAATCACACTGGTGAGCAAAAACACCGTAGCCGCTGGGGCGTAGGTTTCTTGCAGTCTGACCAGTTTTACTTAGTGTTTGTTTTCGCATCCCTTACTTCTAGGTCTTAACATGAGAAAGGGTCAAGCATAGAGAATGTCTACTGGATAGAAATGCTCTTATCAGCCCCCGAGTGAGGCCTGACCCCCTACCGTTGCTGGGGTCAGATGTCACTACAGATCAAGGAGTTGATAGCGAAATTGATAAGAGAAAGCATGTGTAGATTAAGGGTAAAAGTGACATAGTTGTTCAATGTTCCAAGTGTTGATGAAGATTTCATCGTCGATGGTCCTGAGCCCCTTAACATTGCTCGGGTCGGGTGTCACTAAAGATCAAGGAGTCGATAGCGAAACTGATAAAAAAGAGCGTGCGTAAATTAAGGGTAAAAGCGACGTAGCTGTTCGATGTTCTAGGTGTTGATGAAGACTTTGTCATCGATGGTCTTGAGCCTATAGGTGCCTGGTCGGAGCACCTCCACAATGACGTACGGTCCCTCCCACCGCGAAGAGAGCTTGTGGTAGTTCTTGTTGTTCTGGACGAGGCGGAGCACTAGGTCCCCAACATTGAAGGCCCAACCCCACACTCGATGGCTGGGGTACTAGCACAACGCTTGCTGGTACTTGGCCGAGCAGACAAGGGCAAAGTCACGTGCTTCATCTAGCTAGTCCATGGCATCGTTAAGGGACGCCTTGGCTCCCTGTTCATCATATGCCCTAACCCTCGGCACTCCATACTCAAGGTCAGTTGGGACGATAGCCTTGGAACCATAGACCATGAAGAATGGTGTGTAGCCGGTGGCCTGGCTAGGGTCATCCTTAGACTCCAGAGCACTATGGGAAGCTCCGCGACCCATCGTCTGCCAAACTTGTTCAACCGGTTGAAGATTCTAGGCTTGAGGCCTTGTAGGACCATGCCGTTCGCGTGCTTGACCTGCCTGTTTGCGTGGGGGTGCACCACAGCGGCCCAATCGACACGGATGTGGTATTCATCATAGAATTAGAGGAACTTCTTCTCAGTGAACTGTGTGCCGTCCTCCATGATAATGGAGTTCGAGACTCCAAAGCAATGGACGATGTTAAGGAAGAACAGCACGGCTTGCTCGGACTTGATTGCGGAGATCGGTCGAGCCTCTATTCACTTTGTAAACTTGTCTACGGCGACAAGAAAGTGCATATAGGCCCTGGGCGCCCTCTTGAGAGGTCCGACCAGATCGAGCCCCCAGACCGCGAATGGCAACGTGATGGGGATCATTTGGAGTGCTTGGGCCGGCAGGTGGGTCTGCCAAGCATAGTATTGACACCCTTCGTAGGTGCGCACAACTTGTTCAGTGTTTTTGACTAGGGTCCTAGGTATGACATGGTGCCCGCAGACCCCACCATGGATGTCACTCAGCAACTGCTTCCCTTGTCTGATGGGGATGCAGCACTGTAGGATTCCGATGTGGCTTCACCTGAAGAGCTCGCCCTGAATAATGATAAAGGACTTGGCGCGACGTGCGAGCCGTCGAGCCTCCATTTTGTCCATCGGTAGAGCCTCACAGAGGAGGTAGTTAAGGTAAGGCGTCCTCCAATCAGCCAGAGGGTCAGGCTCTATCACTGGATCCTCATCGAGCTCCATGACTTCGGGGTCAGATGGAGCCGCCAGCTAGGTTAGCACCCGAGCCTAGGGCAGGCAGCCCATCACTAGTCTATTTTGGCTCCTCATAGCGGACTAAGGGCTTGTACTGATTGCTGGCGATGACACCTATCGGCACCGGCTCTCTGTCGGACGCCGTTTTTGCCAGCGTGTCGGCTGCCTTGTTGAGATGCCTCGAGATGTGATTGAGCTCGAGACCGTCAAACTTGTCCTCTAGCTAGAGGACTTCTTTGGCAATATGTAGTCATTTTGGCATTGTGGCAGCTTGATTCCTTCATGACTTGGTCGATGACCAACTGGGAGTCACCCCGGACGTCAAGCCATCGGATACCCAACTTAATGGCGATGCGTAGGCCATTGATGAGTGCCTCATACTCGGCCACATTATTGGAGGAGGGGAAATAGATGCAAACCATGTACCTCATGTGTACCCTAAGGGGCGAAACAAAGACCAGCCCTGTGCTGGCGCCTTTCTTCATCAGCGATCCATCAAAGTATATCGTCTAGTACTCTTGGTCCATGACTGCTGGTGGCATTTGGATCTCAGTCCACTCTGCAATGAAATCAGCCAGCACTTGGGACTTGATGATCGTCCAAGGGGCATATGAAATGCCTTGACCCATCAGCTTGAGTGCCCACTTCACGATTCTTCCTATGGCATCCTGGTTTTGGACGACCTTGCTGAGAGGGAAGGACATCACGACTGTCACTGAATGTGACTTGATGTAGTGACGCAACTTCCTCTGGCGATAAGGATGGCGTACAGGAGTTTCTAGATTTGGGGGTAGCAAGTCTTGGAATCAGACAAGACCTCACTAATGAAGTACACGGGACGCTGCATTTTGAGGGCGTGTCCCTCTTCTTCTCGCTCTACCACTAGGGCGACGCTGACCACTTGCGTGGTGGCCGTAATGTAGAGCAGAAGCGGTTCCCCATTGGTCGGGGGGACCAGGATCGAAGCCATTGTCAGGAGCTACTTGACCTTGTCAAGTGCCTCCTGGGCCTCAGGCGTCCATTCAAAATGATCGGCTTTCTTCAGAAGCCGATAGAGGGGGAGACCTCGTTAATCGAGGCACGAGATTAAATGGCTAAGTGCGATGGGGCACCCCGTAACTCGTTGTACTCCCTTTATGTTCTGAATTGGGCCCATCCTCATGATGGCCAAAATCTTCTCCGGTTTGGCTTCAATGCCATGCTCGGAGACGATAAAACCTAGTAGCAAACCCCTCGGGACCCAAAAATGCACTTCTCGGGGTTGAGTTTGATGTTGTTTGGTCAGAGTTTCACGAAGGACTTGACCATGATGTCATCCATGTAGGCCTCAATGGTCTGCCTGATGAGATCCACGAAACACTTGAGCATGCAACATTGGTACGTAGCCCCCGCGTTCTTTAGGCCGAACGGCATTGTAACGTAGCAGAATGATCCAAATGGGGTGATGAAAGATGTCGCGAGCTGGTCGGACTCTTTCATCGCGATTTGATGGTACCCGGAGTACACATCAAGGAAGCAAAGGGTTTTGCATCCCGAGGTTGAGTCGACTACTTGGTCTATGCATGGCCAGTGTTATCCTAAACGCTAAACGGTAAACAGTCGATCACCTACCGTTTAGCCCATTATTCGGGCAAAACGGGTGTATAAATGGGAAAACGGTCGTTTAAACGGTCAAAACAACCGATTAAACAGAAACAGTGTACCACTGTGTGGCATTTAAACGGTGTGTAAACGGGCTAAACAGCCGTTTAGGTGAATAGTGTGCATGGCAAAGGAAACGGATCCTTTGGGCATGCTTTGTTGAGACCCAAGTAGTCAACACACATTCTCCATTTGCCACTCTTTTCATATAAGAACAGTATTGGCTAACCACTCAGGGTGGTATACTTCCTTGATGAACCTAGATGCCAAAAGCTTCGCAATCTAATCGCCGATGTCCTTACGTTTCTCCTCATCGAAGCGATGCAGGCGCTACTTCATCGGCTTGGAGCCTGGCCTAATCTTCAAGGCATGATTGGTGACTTCTTTCAGAATGCCTGGCATGTCTGAGGGTCTCCACACAAAGATGTCTCTATTGGTGCGGAGGAAGTTAGCGAGCATGCTTTCCTATTCGGAGGAAAGCGTGGTGCCGATGCGCACCACTTTGCCCTCAGAGCCGCTGGGGTCTATGAGGACCTCCTTGGCGCCCTCTACAGGCTTGACCATTTGGGGTCGGGCACTTCTTCGATGACCTCCTCCCTGATGGCCGCAAGCTCTTTGGAGGCGACAATTGCCATGGCGTGTTCACAGCACTCAACCCTGCACTTGTAGGCGCGCTAGAAGGAGGTGCCAATGGTGATGACCCCGCATGGACCCGACATCTTCAACTTCAGATAGGTGTAGTTAGGGATGGCCATGAACTTCGCGTAACATGCATGTCCTAGGATGTCGTGGTAGGTCCTGTGGAACTCGACCACCTCAAAAGTAAGGGTCTCCATCCTATAATTGGTCAGATTCCAAAAGGTGATGGGCAGATCGATCTACCCAAGTGGCATGGCCTGCTTTCTAGGCATGATGCCGTGGAAAGGTGCCCCGGTCGGCCAGATGCGCGATCGGTTGATGCCCATGGCATCGAGCATTTCAGCGTACATGATGTTGAGGCCGCTACCTCCATCCATTAGCACCTTGGTGAGCCACTTTGTGCCAATGATCGGGTCAACCACAAGCGGATATCTTCCTGGCTGTGGGATGCTTTCTGGGTGGTCGGTCCAATCAAAGGTTATGGCGGACTCCGACCATCGGAGGAAGGAAGGCGCTACCGGCTCGGCCGTATAGACCTTGCGGCATGCAAGCTTCTGGCAGCGCCTAGAGTCATAGGCCGCCGACCCTCCAAAGATCATGAAGCAGCCATCCAGCACCAAAAATCTACCGTCCTTCCCCTCAACGTCGTCTGCGGCCAGCTTGGGCTCCTTCCTATGCTCCCCCTTGTTGGAGCCTCCGGACAAGAACCGCTTCATGAGGATGTAGTCCTTTTATAGGTGCTTGATGGGGAAAGCATGGTTTGGGCATGGCCCATCGAGCAGCTTCTTGAAGTGGTCCGGGGTACATTCGGCATGCTTGTGACCCCCTTGTGGTCGGCAGTGGCCACGAGCTTGCCCTCGCACCGCTGCTTGTTCTTCTTCTTGTTGGGGTGGTTGGAGGCGCCTTCGTCGATGTCCTCGTCCCACTTTGCCTTGCCCTTGGGGCAGTAAAAAATCACCCCGATCGCCTCCTCGCCCGAGGCATGGCTGGTGGCGATGTTGAGGAGCTCCTTGGTGGTTCACGAGCCTTTACATCCTAGCTTATGAACTAGGGACTCACAGGTGGTCCTGAACAGAAAAGCTCCAATGACATCGGCGTCGGCGACATTGGGCAGCTCGTTGCACTGCCGGGAGAAGCGCCGGATGTACCCACGAAGAGTTTCCCCGGACTTCTATTGGTAGTTTTGAGATCCCATGGGTTCCCAGGATACGCGTATATGCCCTAGAAGTTTCCCACGAAGATCTCTTTTAGGTCCGTCCAACTTTGGATTTGATTGGGCAGAAGGTGTTCCAACCATGTTCACGCCGAATCAGCCAGAAACAATGGAAGGTTACGGATAATAAAATTGTCACTATCCACTCCACTGGCTTGGCAAGCAAGCCGATAATCCTAGAGCCACAATCTGGGGTTTGTTTCCCTAGAGTATTTTGGGTTGTTGGTCGGCGGTCGATACCGCGGTGGGAAGAGGATGTGTCGGCCAAAGGCCTGAGGTCCCGACAAGTCAGGGCTCAGGCTTCGGTCCTCACCGCTGTCGTAGTGTCTGCCATGATGAGGGTGGTAGCCATGGCTAGCCTCCTCCCTTTCGTTGCCGTGGGCACGCCTGCGGGCATCTAGGCTGTCATGCGTGTCATGGTGGAGGCCGAGACGCTCATGCACCGGGATCACGACGTGCGGCCTATCGCCTCGCTGTGCCTGGTGGACCAACACGTCCTAGTCAGGTTGCTCTGAGGGCGCACGCTGGCTGGCGTCGAGCTCGCGTCATTGGGACAGCGAGCTCTCGGCCTGTTGCGTCGCCGCATGCTCAAGTAGCGTGCGAATCTCGTGATGGGCCCGATGATACTCGGGTGTCGCGGGCTTCAGAAGCCCCCAAAGTAAGGCCGCCGCGGCAGCGATGTTCTGGGTTGCCCAGGTGAAGTGTGGGAGGGCTTCGTCGTCCTCGATGATCCTCCAGTTCATGTCGCGGGCCATGGCACGCGCACGCCCACCGTCTCCATGGCGCTCGATCTCTCACTCAAGGTCCGTGTGTTCCTGCTCGAGCTAGAGTCGTGCTTCCTCGAGCTCTTGGTGTCGCGCCCTCAGCTGCTCTACCCACAAGCGAGGTGGGGCCCCTGCATCCCCCTCGACCTTGTCATCGAGGTCGTCTGTTGGGTTAGCCCCTCCCTCGTGGATGCTTTCGATATATCCCTCAGGGGTACCTACCATGAAACACTCTCGCGAGGGGTGATGGCTCCCCTACTGGAGTCAGAGTGAGAGGGTGACTCCGATTCTCCTACGAGAAGGTCGTGGAAAGATTCTGTGACATATTCGGTCATCCCCATGAACTCGTCGTTCGTAGGGGATGGGGGCGTGCATTGCACCACAAGGTGGCCAATGGTCTCTGTGGCATTACGCAGACCAAACGGGAGCGCTGTTGGGGCACTTTAGATGAGGTATTTCGAGGAGAGCGGCTCTCCTTTGGCAAGCTGTGTCATGATGTTGGCGAACAAGAAGGTGAGGCGGCCTAAGTCCTCCCGGGACGGTCAGGGTCCCAGGAAGGCGCCGAGTTGGCGCTCTAACCTCCCGTAATCGAAGTCGAGGAGCTGGTCGCACCCGGGGGCGCGGGCCTCAGGTGCGTACAGCTACAGCTCCTCAAGCGCCTCGACGATCGCGTCGAGGCCGGCGGAGTGGAGAGGTTGGACGGCGGCGGGAACCTGTGCCAACTCTCCCTCCATCATAATGATGAAGTCCAGGTTCCTGAAGCCCACGTGCGCGCCTGGGACCTAGCTGACGCCGTGACTAGCCATCCGAGGCTTGATGTGGACGTCGAGACGCGCAAAAAGCCCCTACCTGGCACACCAACTATCGGTGTTTTTGAATCACCGACGAGTAAATTTGTATTTGCGCATCTGGCTCAAATGGTGTGCTCGGAGGACACAGGGATTTATACTGGTTTGGGCGAAATGTCCCTACGTCCAGTTCGGTGCTGCTCGTGTTACCGGCACTGGGTTTGCAGTAGGGGTTACAAACAGGCGAGAGAGGGAGACGATCCCAAGTCTCTGGTGGAAGGAGTAAACGGGTGTTGAGAGCTCGCTTGCCGCTTAGTCGTGTGCTCGTGTCTTGCGCTTGTGTTTTGATTTCGTGTCGAGATCTCGATCCCCCTATGGGGCGCCATGCTTCCTCTTTTATAGGTGAAGGGAAAGCGTGGGTTACAGCGGAGGAAAAGGAGAAGAACGAGAGAGAAGAAAGCTTTCAGGGTCACTAGGTCCTTCTCCTTCATGCGGGTCCTGCCGATCCTATAGACGTCAACAGGGATGGCTCCACATCGCGGTCCTATTCGTCACTAGCGCCATGCGCAGGCGTCATCTGCCGATCATGGCGTTCCACTCCGTCCCGCGGGCATCGTGGTGAACTGACGCGCCTGTCAGCGTCCGTACGAGGGTTAGGGAGAACAACACCGGCATGCCCGACACTATTTTTGATGTGAATCCCCAGGTATGGCTCGTCATGGCCACGGGTTACATCGAGGCGTGTCAGCCTCTTTCCTGGCGTCGGAGTTTTGACATAGGCCCATACGCTTGGACCTGGAGTGGTTGGCGGCGGTATGGGTCCCCGTCGAGCGAGACGAAGACTGCAACCTCGGGGTTAGGTGAGACCTTTTAATACTTTTCGAGCCATTCGGGAGAGTCAGCGTGAGCGCTAACTCCTTTGCTTTAGATATCCCTGATATCGATACCCGACACCCACCTTCCGCAATAGGTTTCCGAGCGAGGGAAGTAGGAGAGTGAGCAATCTCCATGTGGGGTAAAGAGGCACAGCCGACGTTCAGGCAGGCATATGCCCCACCAGGGCACGCAAAAAAGGTACAAGCAGAGGCGTCTTGACAAGCGCGTCCGTCCAGGCACTAGCACTCCCGTATAGATTATATCAAGCCTCACAGAGGGCGTTAGGTACATATGGCAATATCAGATTACAATCCGAAACTACCAAATATACTGAGTCCGAAATCCAGATATAGGAAGAGTGGCAAAATTAACACGTTCTGGTACGTCCGCCCCTAAACTTTGCAACGATTCTGCAAGCATTTCCATTAACACAAGGTGCATTGACTTATGAGCACTTGCATTTCTACCAGGGGTACAACTAAAATTGTTCACAATACAACACAGAGAAATCTGAATCCAAGTAATTGCACTTAAAAGTTAGAAGAGAACGATGACAGCCAAATAAAAAGGTAGAAGGGTAAATTACAAGCATGGTATCACACTATTTATCTTCCTTTTCCTTGTGACAATGTAACCCCCTCACTATCCACAGCAAGCTGATTTTTGTGACGCTGAAGCCTCACCACCCTCAGGTCTGTTAATACTGATCGTGCGATCCTGAAACCATAGAATTCCTTAATTATTAAGCAACATTGCTGAAGTAGCAAGCCATTAGTTTTTTTTAAGCAGCTTCAAAAGGAAGAACAAGATTGAAGTTGCACCTCTGGCTTTGAATCAGATTCAGCAAGCCTTTGCTTGATATCTCTTGCTATGGAGAAGAAAACCTGCTCCACATTCAGGTTGGTCTTCGCACTCTGCAGAAACAACAATCACGAGACAGGCGTCTACAGTTTTAGCCTTTCAGGGAACCACATATCAAGCAGGTCGTTCCATTCAGTTAGAACAGATGTAAAGAGAACACAGCAGAAATAAAAAGTAAAAACTGAACCGACCGTTTCAAAAAACTTGATGCCATACTCATCAGCAAGAGCCTGTCCTTTTGAAGTCGGTACAGCCTGTATTCAGACAATAAAGGCCACTTAAAAAATAAGGATTATGAATAAACTTAAGGTTCCAAAGAACACTAGGCGCTAGACAGGAGATGTAGCTGCAATCTGCATAAATATGAGAGAATAACAGGCTGTTTGGATTGGACCCTGGCCTGGGGGCTGCCGCCCAGGCATGTCGATCTGACCCCACTAGCCCATTTAAGCACCATACCTCCCATCAATCCCCTACCACTACCACCACCGATTCCCAGTGCCTGGAGGTGCTGCCTGGCCCAGGCATATTTCCCAGGGCTCCATCCAAACTAAAGCTAAATGGGAAAGGAAGAGGAATGTCTACACAGCCCACTAGCCCATTTAAGCACCATACCTCCCATCAATCCCCTACCACTACCACCACCGATTCCCAGCTGCTGCCTTTGTTCTCATGAAGCAGCATCACCTCTTATATCTCCCCAAATCTCATTTCATTCACCTACCCTATGCTTTGCATGCGCACCACCCCTCATCTGCTCCCCTGCTCCATGGCACACCACCTCTGCTTTTGATTTCGTGTCGAGATCTCGATCCCCCT
The DNA here is from genome assembly GCF_019320115.1 of Miscanthus floridulus. Lineage (NCBI taxonomy): Eukaryota > Viridiplantae > Streptophyta > Magnoliopsida > Poales > Poaceae > Miscanthus > Miscanthus floridulus. The sequence continues at coordinate 34,527,655 of NC_089582.1, read as the reverse complement.
ATGGGGCGCCATGCTTCCTCTTTTATAGGTGAAGGGAAAGCGTGGGTTACAGCGGAGGAAAAGGAGAAGAACGAGAGAGAAGAAAGCTTTCAGGGTCACTAGGTCCTTCTCCTTCATGCGGGTCCTGCCGATCCTATAGACGTCAACAGGGATGGCTCCACATCGCGGTCCTATTCGTCACTAGCGCCATGCGCAGGCGTCATCTGCCGATCATGGCGTTCCACTCCGTCCCGCGGGCATCGTGGTGAACTGACGCGCCTGTCAGCGTCCGTACGAGGGTTAGGGAGAACAACACCGGCATGCCCGACACTATTTTTGATGTGAATCCCCAGGTATGGCTCGTCATGGCCACGGGTTACATCGAGGCGTGTCAGCCTCTTTCCTGGCGTCGGAGTTTTGACATAGGCCCATACGCTTGGACCTGGAGTGGTTGGCGGCGGTATGGGTCCCCGTCGAGCGAGACGAAGACTGCAACCTCGGGGTTAGGTGAGACCTTTTAATACTTTTCGAGCCATTCGGGAGAGTCAGCGTGAGCGCTAACTCCTTTGCTTTAGATATCCCTGATATCGATACCCGACACCCACCTTCCGCAATAGGTTTCCGAGCGAGGGAAGTAGGAGAGTGAGCAATCTCCATGTGGGGTAAAGAGGCACAGCCGACGTTCAGGCAGGCATATGCCCCACCAGGGCACGCAAAAAAGGTACAAGCAGAGGCGTCTTGACAAGCGCGTCCGTCCAGGCACTAGCACTCCCGTATAGATTATATCAAGCCTCACAGAGGGCGTTAGGTACATATGGCAATATCAGATTACAATCCGAAACTACCAAATATACTGAGTCCGAAATCCAGATATAGGAAGAGTGGCAAAATTAACACGTTCTGGTACGTCCGCCCCTAAACTTTGCAACGATTCTGCAAGCATTTCCATTAACACAAGGTGCATTGACTTATGAGCACTTGCATTTCTACCAGGGGTACAACTAAAATTGTTCACAATACAACACAGAGAAATCTGAATCCAAGTAATTGCACTTAAAAGTTAGAAGAGAACGATGACAGCCAAATAAAAAGGTAGAAGGGTAAATTACAAGCATGGTATCACACTATTTATCTTCCTTTTCCTTGTGACAATGTAACCCCCTCACTATCCACAGCAAGCTGATTTTTGTGACGCTGAAGCCTCACCACCCTCAGGTCTGTTAATACTGATCGTGCGATCCTGAAACCATAGAATTCCTTAATTATTAAGCAACATTGCTGAAGTAGCAAGCCATTAGTTTTTTTTAAGCAGCTTCAAAAGGAAGAACAAGATTGAAGTTGCACCTCTGGCTTTGAATCAGATTCAGCAAGCCTTTGCTTGATATCTCTTGCTATGGAGAAGAAAACCTGCTCCACATTCAGGTTGGTCTTCGCACTCTGCAGAAACAACAATCACGAGACAGGCGTCTACAGTTTTAGCCTTTCAGGGAACCACATATCAAGCAGGTCGTTCCATTCAGTTAGAACAGATGTAAAGAGAACACAGCATGAAATAAAAAGTAAAAACTGAACCGACCGTTTCAAAAAACTTGATGCCATACTCATCAGCAAGAGCCTGTCCTTTTGAAGTCGGTACAGCCTGTATTCAGACAATAAAGGCCACTTAAAAAATAAGGATTATGAATAAACTTAAGGTTCCAAAGAACACTAGGCGCTAGACAGGAGATGTAGCTGCAATCTGCATAAATATGAGAGAATAACAGGCTGTTTGGATTGGACCCTGGCCTGGGGGCTGCCGCCCAGGCATGTCGATCTGACCCCACTAGCCCATTTAAGCACCATACCTCCCATCAATCCCCTACCACTACCACCACCGATTCCCAGTGCCTGGAGGTGCTGCCTGGCCCAGGCATATTTCCCAGGGCTCCATCCAAACTAAAGCTAAATGGGAAAGGAAGAGGAATGTCTACACAGCCCACTAGCCCATTTAAGCACCATACCTCCCATCAATCCCCTACCACTACCACCACCGATTCCCAGCTGCTGCCTTTGTTCTCATGAAGCAGCATCACCTCTTATATCTCCCCAAATCTCATTTCATTCACCTACCCTATGCTTTGCATGCGCACCACCCCTCATCTGCTCCCCTGCTCCATGGCACACCACCTCTGCTCCGCCTGCACACACCGTCCATCTACTTCTCCTCAATGGCACACCGCCTGCACACACCGTCCATCTACTTCTCCTCAATGGCACACCGCCTCTACTCCGCTTGCGTACATGACCCCTAGATGAAATCTAGCAGAGGGAAAATGGAGCAGAGGGCAAGCAAAATCAAGTGACATGGACACCATGTTGTAAGCATAGATGAAATCACACCACAGTAACCATTCTGCTATCCTAACCTAGTCTCCTCTTGTTTTCTTCACCATCTATAGGTCCATCAGCTCGCCCCACGTTTAACTGCATGCTTATGGCCTAGGCAATGCACCAAAGCTATGATGTTTTTTCAAACACTGGACAGACTAGACGATGGCCATTTGAGGTGCGCCGTGTTAAACATATCCTGAAGTTTTCCACCTCATAACTGATCCACTTTCCCAGTTTAAAGTTTTAAACTGAACATCAAACTACACAAAAATCTTGAATAGGAATGTAACATTACATGAACAGAAAATGTGAGACGGTAAAGAGGAAAAAAAGGACATACCCGTTTGCTTTCATCCATGTCAGCTTTGTTGCCTACCAAAATTTTATTCACATTGTCGGAAGCATGTTGCTCAATGTTCCTAATCCAGTTTCTTATATCTGTCAATATTAACACCAAGTTCAGAAGGCCTATATTAAAGGATTGACTTTAGTTGAAATGCACTGCGCACATACTATTGAAAGATGACTCGTCAGTAACATCATAGACAAGCAAAATTCCCATTGCACCCCTGTAGTAGGCTGCATAGTCAAAATTATTAGCAGATACAGAATAATTAACCCATGAAAAGTTTAAGGACCAACATTGCTTTAACTGACAGAAAACAAGTATATTGCATACCAGTAGTAATAGTTCGAAAACGTTCTTGACCAGCAGTATCCCATATCTGTAACTTTATGCGCTTACCATCAAGCTCAACTGTTCTTATTTTGAAGTCAATCCTTTTTTAAGATAAAATATAAACCATTTTAGAAATACTCTAATAGCAGCATTCATTTGAAAATAATGATCAACTCAAAACCAACTATTTTTATACATTAGCAGCGCTTACCCAATGGTGGTGATAAAGCTAGTGGTGAAGGAGCCATCTGAGAACCGTAAAAGGAGACAACTTTTCCCAACACCTACACGATGATTGTTAAATAAAGTCGATTGGGTTATTTGCATAAAGAAGACCAGGAATATACAAAGTGTTGTTGCATTTTTTTTCAACAAACATAATAGTAAACATGAATCAATGAACAAACCACAAAATCATTAGAAATATTCTGACAACAATAGCAGTCAACAATATCAGAAGATATTATCATGATAAGCAACAGATATGCATAAATATTGCAAGGAAGAGGGAACATAATTATTAGCAAGTAGGCAAGAACTGTTGGTAGGCTCCTCTTTCTATTCATTATTATGTTACTGGTTTTACAAGTGATGTTTATCTGTAACAAGTGGGGTAAGTTGTCCAGAAAAGTAGTTGATTAAGAACAGGATGCAACTATAATATATGAATGGAGTGGCGGTGCGTGAGCCTTCAACTGAGGGGAGGCCAAAATCCAAAAGAATGTTGTAATTGCCAAAGTCCAACGGAAAAAATGAAATCTACTAAAATAAGCAAATAAAGTAATGACCTACTTTTCTAATACAAGGTCAGATCCACAAGCGTACTCACACACAGTGGTACGTATTATGCACACGTGTGAACCAGCATGGGAACAAGCTTTGGCCAATGCTTATGCTCATTTTATCTACAGAATCCCTACACTCGAAAATGCATCTACTGTTTTTCTTGGGAATAAATTAAAAATTATGATCAAGGAGAAAACGAAAAATTAGTACTAAAGAATAGAAAGTCATATTGGTTTTAAATTAGTACTTAGAAGTTAAAAAAAAGATGATGTAAATTAGGTACATCATACCATATCACTACTCAGTTTACCCTTCTAGCATGCCTAAATATCAAATTCTTGAGGGTTGGCCTTCTCATTTTCAGTAATAGCCAGATGAAGAATTGAGTACGACTGTATGAGCGATTGTGCTCACTGCTGCCTTGCGCTAGAATAGGCCACTACTTATTTGACCTGCTTTTTTTCTACTTTAGATAGCTCTCAAACATGCCTAACTCAAAAAAAAATGGCTGCAAAGGGGGAGCTACAACCCAGTTACAGTGTAAGAATATTACAGTGGCACCAAAAATGTATGGCATTGCTAAAACATGTCCACGACTAAGGTAGCAAAGATACTATTGATGAGACACACAGAGATGGTAGCATGTAAGAAAGGATGACTCAAAAATATATTAATTTCTCGAGTTTTTGATAAGTAATATTAAGAGTAGTTTTTTCTTGGTGATTAAACCCAGTTCAGATTTAACAGTATACATTGATATTATAATGTAAACATGTCCCCAACATCAGACCACTCTTTTCGCCATGCACATGCTCCCTGTAGCATGATGCCATTTGGCCTGCAGTGATGTGAATATGTCACTCCGGGACTTCCTCAGATAAGTTGTTTTTACTGCCTAGCCACACTTGCTAACAATACTAAAAAGGCTGAACACCAAACTTATATCATCACCACAACTCATCAGAAAAATCCCAACAATTATGCTGGATAGGCAATAAATACAATCAAAAGTAATAACAGCTTTTAAAAAACTACTCCTAAGTGAATTTAATGTGATAGCACTTTACAGTTTTACACTTTACTGAAAGCATGACACAGAAATTTTCATAGCAACAGATGGACTGGGCAATTTAAAATGAAAACCTTAAGTATTGCTGGCAGGAACTAATCGATATGTTATGACTACTAATAACAAGAAACATCTCTTATTCAATTGAGAGTAGCTTTTTTGCACAATGGCATAACCAAATTTAGTGCCTGAACCGTGACTTGGGGCTCTTGGTGGGTTTCAACTCTAGCCTACCCCAACTTGCTTGGGACTGAAAGGCTATGTTGTTGTTGTTGTTGTTGTTGTTGTTGTTGTTGCATAACCGAATTTCATTACTTGACAGCAACGAAATTACATGAGTTTGATGCAAACAAAAAAACATAACAAGCCTAGCAAGAAGCCACATTTCAATTCAGAGTAGCTGACAAACCAAAAGAGTGACCAAACCCATTTATAGGGATGTAAATGGATCAGATACGGATGGATACATACGGATACGAATAGTCACATACAGATGGTCTTTTTTATCGGATTCGGATATGGACAGTGTCAGTTGTATAGGATAAGATATGAATGGATATTGACATCATATATAACTGACTTTGAGCATACGAATACGGAACGGTACCTGTAGCCCTTCGATCAGACAGTCAGTCAGGAAATATCCATACCATTTACACCCCTACCCATTTGTACAACAAATATGCCAAAGTATTATTTTGGTGTCTTGTATCACAGGAAGAACTGCAGAAGATAATAATCGACTTTTATAAAATAATAATTTATCTGGACTATGATTAAGAAAAACTCCAAACTTTCCCACAGAGGTTTCAGTCAAGTTAACATGGCCATCACCAGATACTAGTGGAACATATGCTAAAAATGTACAATTCAGAACTGATCAAGGAACTCATGACGGGATAAACTATGACCTGGGATGTTTGACACCAATTCAAGAACTAGCAGCAGTCACCTGCAACTGAGTTTTCACTCCTTTGCCCATCCTATTCCTGTTGTAGTAGGGATATATTAACATAAAATCCATGAATTTGCTTTTTCTGTGAGCACCGATGATCACCATTTCAATGTAATAGTTGGATAAGACAGCAAAGGCTGTTTATTGTGTAATTAGCGTCCGTAAGTTTAAGTTATCTTCACATCGTAGTCTCCAAATGGAATTCTGTTAACTTGTCTGTGTGGTTGTAAATGTAGCCCTCAAGCACCAACTAGCAAAGCAGCCATCAGCCCATAACCCGAGAGCGAGTGAGTCTTCAGCGGAGCACCAACACCATTCCATTCCTATATAAAACCGTGACACGTCATCGACGAAACAGCGGCGGCTTTTGGGCGGTACCCCCACACAATCCCTCCCTCTAGATCCCTCCCCCCGCCCAATCACAGCGCACAGCAGCCACCGTACCGCACAACCGATCCAGAGGAACCAGAACTTCGATTTGGAACTCAGATCTCACCGCAAGTCCGCAACCAATCGATCCGGACGGAGAGCGAGAGGTGGGGGGAGGAGGCGTGAAGGATGAACTGCACTCACCGCTATCGCCAATGAGGAGCAGCTTGAACGAGGTAGTCGTAGTCGGCCCGGGCCCTCGCCGGCGGCGCCGCCATCTCCGAGACCCAGTGAAGGCTCCGCCTCCCTCCCTCCGGACGAACCGACGCGATGCACAGCAAGCGCCCGCTGCAGCAGCGAGCGACCGTCGGATCCGGCCGGGCGGAACACGAGGCGGGTCGGAGGAGCGCGCCGTCGAAGCGGGGCGGCGAAGTGAGGTACGAGATCGGGTGCGGTGGAAGAGAGAGAGGAGAGAGGAGAGAAGTAGAGAAGGAAGGTGGTGGGGACGGGACGGGTGGAAGTGGTCCACCGTGGACTTTGAGCGGACCGTGTCACGGACACGTGGGGGTGACAGCGTTCCACTTCCACCAACCAAAGTTGTGATTCATCTGCACACGAGCGGATGCGTGCTTTACTGGACTATCTCTTTGCGCACGTGCTTTAACAGTTGAACTTATGAATCACTCAACAATTCTCACTTGGCCATGCAGCCCGATGGCACGACGACACGGCATGAAGCCCGCTTTTTTAGCCCGACACGAGCACGGCACGGCCCGGTGACATGTGGGCTCGGGCTGGCCCGGCCCAAGGCAGCAGGCCATGCCTGGGCCGCTGCTCAGGCCCGTGGGCTGGCACGGCACGGCCCGCCCTGAGTCGGTCGGCCCGGCAGCGGCCCGATGCAAGCCATGGCCTGCTAAAAGGCCCATCGCCCTAACCCTAACTCCCCCGTCCTCGCACCCGCGTGGCCACGCACACGCCCCTCCTCTCCCCCACGCCGTCACGCCCCTCCCCTCCTCTCCCCCATGCGGCCACGCCCCTCCTCTTCCCCACGTCGTCATGCCCCTCCCCTCCTCTCCCCCACGCGGCCACGCCCCTCCTCTCCCCCACGCCGTCGTGCCCATCCCCTCCTCACCCCCACGCCCCTCCTCTCCCCCACGCCGTCGCGCGACCGCACCCGCACCCCACCTATCTTCTGGCGTTTCCCATCGAATCCGGTGTGGCCACCGGGGTGTGCCCGTCGGTCATCGCCGTCGCAGTCGCCCCGTGACAATGGAGTCCACGGCTGGATCTCGGGCGTGCGGTGGAGTCCACAGCCAGATCTCTAACGCGCGGTGGAATCCGCGGCCAGATCTCGGGTGCGCGGTGGAATCAGCGGCCAGATCTCACCCGCCCCACCTCCGCTTATGCACCGGTGGAGGAGAAGATGGACGGTGCTGGCAAAGAAATGGAGGGGCGTCGACGGCCACTAGAGGAGGTGAAGAAGCAACAACGACGTGGTGGGGCGACCGAAAGTCGCCTCGAGCTGTCAATACTTGGCCATCGGGCGCCGCCATCGCCTCCTGCAGTCCCGCCTTGGGAACGAGCGCGCTGGCCCCAAGCTCCGCCCCGACGCCAGATCCGGCCATGAGCTCCGCCCCAACGCCAGATCCGGCCACGAGCTCCGCCCCGACGCCAGATCTGGCCACGAGCTCCGCCCCGACGCCAGATCCGGCCACGAGCTCCGCCCCGACGCCACGATCTCCGGCTGTTCACTCACGCTTCCTCCCCTTTCCCCTCTCTCGGGCTGCTCGCAATTCGTCGTGGGCCCTGGGCTGGCCCGGCACGCTGAATGGGCCGTGCTTCTCGGGCCGACCCGGCACGAAAAACAGCCCACAGGCCCGTGCTTGGGCTGATGGCAAGGCACGAGGCCCGCAGCGGCATGGCACGGGAGGCACGGCGTGCCGTGCTGGCCCGACATCCTCCGGGCCATGCCTAGCCCGTGCCCGGGTCGTGCCGAGCTGGGCCGGCCCGATGGCCAAGTATACTCCACAAGGTTTCGTGCCACTCGCATACATTGCGCGGCACCGCTCGCGTGGCTCGCCGGCATCGAAAAAATAAAACCATCGACGCATACTCCGCCTCGTACCCATGGCTGCTGCAGGCAATGCCGCTCCCACCCACGTCGGTCGACACCGCTGGCTCCGCGCCATCCATTTCTCCGCCCAGCCTCCCCTTTCTTTATCTCCCTCTCTCCCAACGTGGCTCAAAACACGGTGAAAGATCCTTATGTGATAATTGAGTGATAACCTAGGTGGATTAATTATGTTTATATAAGATACACAGGTGATTAGTCTATAGGTACATATGTATGAGCAACATATGCCATGAAGGTGATAATGGCTCGAAGATGTTGCAAAGCTCACACATGTGATGACAATGGCCCTGTTCGGCTGGCTGAAACTTGGCTGAAACTGGATGAAAAACACTGTTCTGGATTGAATTAGTTGTGAGAGAAAAATATTAGTTCCTGGCTGAAAAAAATAAGCCGAACAAACCAGTTTCTAGGGTAAGCCGAACGGGACCAGTTTTTCTAAATAGGTAAACGATCTTTACACGGATCGCCCTTCGTTTAGCGTTTAGGACTGTTTACACGATGTTTAAACGAAGTTAAACAGGTCTAAACGGTTTTGTACTTAAAAAATACATATAATTATATATGTGCATGTAAAAAATCAAGTATTCTAGCATTTATACATATTTATCCTGAGTAAAAATCAATTATTTTGGTACGTATATATATTTATGCATGTGAAAAGTACCAAATATAGATATTTATGCATGTAACATATCAAGTGTACATATTTATAAATATAATAAACTTAAGTATATAAATTTATCCATACAAAACTGAACTAGATTTACCTCGTGTTCGCCTAAACGGCCGTTTAAACAGCTGTTTAGCTCGTTTAATGCTGTTTATCTCCGTTCCATTTAGGCCGTTTAGGCCATTTTTCTGTTTTTTTACCGTTTAAACGGTCAACCATTTAATTTCTGTTTACTGGCCGTTTAAACGGACCGTTTAATCCGTTTAGGTGAACACTGTATGATGATGAAGGAGCTCATTACATATGAGACATGACATTGAGTCATGTGATCAAGGTGGAGAAAATCAAGACATGACTTGGCTTGATGAACCGGTTGCAAGTGTGAAGGGCAAGTTGAAGGCTTTGTAGCGATGGACTGCGTGACGATGAAGCTTGAGCAAGACTTGGCGCTGATAGGACAAAGGCAACGGTGAAAAGCAAGTGAAGTCAAGATCGATGAACTAATATGATCACGTGATGATATGAAGTGGATCATGTCATTGTTGATCGTGTTGGTGCATGTGTTGCATCGACATTGGAGGAGATGGAATGAAATGCGCAAGGCAAAGGTATAACCTATGACATTTCATTTCACCGGTCATAGATGTGTAGAGAAATTGATAGGCCAGGTTTAAGATAGATGGACGTACTATCAAGAGGGGTAAACTTGTTTGTATATCGGTCATCTAGTGCCACTCAAGTGATCTAACTTTGCATCGTTGCTAGGATCGAGTGGCGTAACAAGTTGAGTGGCTAATCCTTTGGAAAATATTTGTGAAAAGCGAACACATATACACATGGTGGTGTACACTTGGTGGTGTTAGCACATTTACAAAGAAGGAGTTGGAGTTAAAACGGATCAACTCAGTGAAGAAACAGAGGCGAAAGAAGGTCACTGTGAGTAACCGGACGTTGGCCTCAGTAGAACCAACACGTCCGGTCAGTGGCAGCAGTTGAGCACGAGGTCTCAGTCATGTGACTAGACGCTGACGCGAAGAAGTGACCGAACGCGCTGAGGCTACGTTCGATCGATTGTGACGTACGCTGATGTCTTAGCACGAGGAGCAGCAGTGACATGTGGCAGGCGGATGAAGGACCGGACTCAGGTGCTGCGTCCGATCGCGACTAACCTAACGCATCTGGTCACAAAACAGAGGCTCGGGGAGCTCTCTCCAAATGCCCGGACTCTGGCTGGTCTATGTCCGGTCATGTAGGAGCGGACGCATCCGGTCAGGGTGACGTATGGTGATGTAGGCGACGCTAGAGTTGGCGCATGGACATAGAGCTGATCAGACGCTGGTCTATGTCCGGTCGTGCATCACCGGACACGTCCGATCGCAAATCAGAGGCTCAGAGAGCTCTCTAGAAATGACCAGACTCAGGCGTAGCAGCGTCCGGTCATCCTCGTGGTGTATCCGATCGCAACTTAACCGTTGAGATTGAGCACTCAGCATTTGAAGTCAGGGATGACGTGGTAGCCATCTGTTGACCAGACGCTGGCAGGGTGCGTCCGATCGATACGAACCGCGCATGTCCGGTGGTCCCGAAAAATGCCCAGTGAAGGGGTAACGGCTATTTTAGCTCATGGGGCTATAAATAGAAGTATTGGTTCGGCCTTTGACCGCAAGCTTGGTAGAGCTGAGCATACTAGAGCCTTGGTGGCTTATGTGGTAGTGCTTGGGAGCCCTCTAACTCACTCTAGCTTGATAGTGTTCATCTGATTAAGTGAGTAAGTGATTCTAGTGCGATTGCATCGTGATGTTGCATCGAGTGGCACTAGGTGGTTGTCTTGCAAGCCGGTGGTGCTTGTTACTCTTGGAGGTTGACACCTCCTAGATAGTTTAGGTGGTGGTCTCCGTCGAAGCCCACAAGAAGCTTGTGCGGTGCTCCGGAGAAGAGCTTTGTGAGGGGCATTGTGCTCGCCCCGTGGGAGCCGTGAAGAGCAACTCTAGTTGAGCGTGTCATTGAGCTACCCTCACTTTCAGGGGTAGGTTCTTACGGTGCCCGACTGTGTGGGCTTGGTGGATGATGCCAATTAGCCGCCGAACCACCAAGTGAGCGGTCGACATAATGGGGACGTAGCGTGTTGGCAAGCACGTGAACCTCGGGAGAAAATTCACCGTGTCAACATTGTTCTTCCCGTTGGTTTGCAATCTCCTTACACAAGCTTGTAATTACTTTCATATATATTGTGCTTGTGTGGTTGCTCTTATAGTTAATTAGCTTGTGTAGCTCAGTAGTTACCTTCTTGTTTGTGTAGCATAGAAGTAGCTTCCTTGCATGGCTAATTTGGTTTGTGTAATCTTGTTAGTCATATTGCTTAGTTTGTGTAGCTAAGTATTTGCGCTCTCTAATTTGGCATTGGTTGCCTTGTTATTGAGCATTGCTAATGAGCTTAGAAGCTTTATGCTTTTGCTTACTAGAATTGTGTAGGAGCTCTCCAGTGTGTAAAATACTAGTTGCATAGGTTTGTATGACCTTGCTCCTAGAATTGGTTAGGTGAGCTCTAGCTAGCCCGACACCTTTGTTGGATAATTAGGATCTTTATAAGGTGCTTGTAAACTTCGATAGAGAGGTGTAGTCTTGGCTAGATCAATTGTTTTAATTCCGCATTTATTTCGGTTAGCCAGCACGATTAAGTTTTAGAAAGGACTATCCACCCCCCTCTAGTCGCCATCTCGACCCTACACACAACCACCTTCACGCGCTGCGTACGGCCAGCTTAGCGGTGCCCCAGTTGTACAGCGTAGCCCCCCGGCGGAGTGGCCGCTCGCCCGCATAGCGTGCCACACGCCTCTGCGCCCACTCTGCATCGCTGCTCCTTCGACCAGATCCACTACGCGGCAAGAGATCTTATGGTGGTGGGGATTATGGCGCCGGGTCTAGGGGTTGCACGGGGGAGGGGGGCTGCGTGTCAAGCCCATGATACCAGCGGCCACGAAGGCGCCCCTGTCGACCTCATAGTAGGCGGAGTCCATTTGGTTAATGGTGGCGACGACGCGGCTGCCTTCGGTGAACTCCACACGCCGGCAAGCCTCTATTTCGCAAGCAACAAGGAGATGTTGCGCTGAAAACGCATGTTGCAAGCATATGTTTCAAGTGTTTTGGATGTTTTAGAGGTATGTTGCAATTATTTCAGATGAATGTTACAAAAGTAGATTCAGAATGTTGTAATGGTTGTACACGTATGTTGCAAAGGTCTATTCCCAATGTTTCATCTGTATTTTTGGACGTATTGTTGCAAGTGTGTTTATCTGGATATTACATACGTTTCACATATATGCTGCAAGTGTTTTATCTGGATATTGTGTCTGTTTACAATGATTTTCAAGTGTTTTTCATGTTTTTTGCAAGTGTTCCAGAAGCATGTTTAAGTGTTTCATTTGTCTTCAAACGTATGTTGCAAGTGTTGCATATGTATGTTCCAAAAGTAGATCAGATGTTGCACATGTTATAATGCGTGTGAGAAGCGGAGGGGACGCAATCGGTCTGGCGCAAGCTCCGTATGGGCACATGAAACCTAGGCGCATGCAGGGGCATGCTGATCTTTTTTTTTGCAAACGTAGGCGTGGATTGCTGGTGCGAGCAGCGGAAAACTGTAGCGTGGGCGTACTGAAAGTGGGCCTCGGCCCGGACGTTCGGCCACTATTGTCCCGATCTAACAAAGGAATACACTTGCTAGCTACTGCCAAGTCAAACAAGTTTTAGTTTAACTAGTTCTCTTCATAAAGATTTATAAATAATTATGATATCAAAAATATTGTCATTAGATTTAGGGATAATTGTCTGTTGGACATCCAAAGTGATGGTTCCTTTGCTGGCGGACACCCACTTTGGAGCATTTTATCAGAAGACACTCTGGTTCAGTGAAATTAGGCCACAGGACACCTGTGGACCGGTTGCAGCCGTTTGAGGAGAGAGAATAATGGTGAAATGGCATTCTTGTCCCTTGCTGCTTTCTTCTTCCTCTCTCCCTTTCTCTTTTTTTTCTATTTCCTGCGCCGCGCCGCCAAAGATGCAGTACACGAGGATGGCGACCGAGCAGAGCGCGCTCTGGAGCACGCGGACGTTGGCTCCACCCGCGTGCGGACACCGCCCCGCACCCTGCACAACCCCTCGTCGACGCACATGTACCGACACTCACACATCACCCCGAGCCTCACCTTCTCCACCACCATCTCCTCCCTCGCTTTTGCCCAACACCGTCGCGCGCGAGCTTCGCCCGGAGAGAAGCTTCTGCCAATTCCACGCGCACGGCTACTCGCTGACCCACCTAGGCCCTCCACCGCTGAGTAGGATCCCCCTCCACCGCCACGGTGACAAGCCGAGTAGGCCGGCCGCCGCACTTCCCTATGCTCGGACCTCTACCTCCAATCGTAGGGTCATGCGGACACAACCTCGATGAGCTCCTACGACGGCGACGAGCAGCACTAGACCGACGGGCTCCTTAGTCGCGCGGACCTAGGACAAGCTCCTCCACAACTAGATCTACGACGAGCTCCTCCACACGTGCCAGATTCGGTGGGGCCTTCCTCCCTCCCTGCTCCCAGCTCGCTGTAACACCCTGTGTGTTTAAATACTAAAAACAGGACATGTCATCATATGCATTGCAAGGCATTTGGTCATATTGCAAACTTTAAAATGCATTCACTAAAACAAGTTTACATTTATGTTATGAGTGTTGCCTTGTATGGTTTGAATTGAGTTCAAAATTTGGTTTGGATTTAAATTTTCAAGAAAACCCTGATTTTCAGTATTTAAATCCTACCCTGAAAACTCATTTCAAAATCTAAGCATATTTTGGGGTTGATCCTTAAATAAAAAATGTAGAGCTTGTTGAGTTATACAAAGTTTGTTTTTGGAGTTTTCAAAGTTGTTTAGTAAAAATTGAAGTAATTTGAAAAGGCGAAATTCTTTAAATGTCCCATTTTGAATTCAAATTGCATTTCAAAAAGTAGACCGAATTAGGGGGTGGGTATAAAAGCAAAGTTGTAGAACTTTGAATTTTGAGCAACTTTTATTTTTGGAGATTTTTGAGTTGTTACACAAATTTGGGAGTAATTTGGCTTTGAAAACGAGTGGACAATTCTGTAATTATGTTGAATAGTGCTCACCTGCTCTTGCTACACCGCCGGCGACCTTCGGCTTGCTTCCTGGCCGTGGTCGTGGCCGTCTGTGGCATCGCGCTGGCATGGGAAAAGGCTCCATCGTGGCTTCCTCTGGCTTCCTGGCCATCCTTTAAAAGCCGAGACACTATCGTCGTCGTTTTTCTTCCTCCTCTGTTTTCTCCTGCCGCCACCGCCATACTCCGTTGAGCTTTTGCCGTTGCCATAGCACCTTCCAATCCTCGGTAACGCTTGCCACAGCTCTGCTGGTTCCTTGTGCACTCAGCCGAACCATCCTTGACGCTTGCCTCCACCGAGAACCCGCTGTCCACGCCTTTCTTCCTCGCTGCCAGACAACCTCACCGTCGTGAGCGTGTCATCGTGGCCAGAGCTCTTCGGTGAGCTTTTGCTTCTGCTCAGCGTAGCTCCAGCTCCTGCCTTGTTCCCGTGATGCTCTATGATCGGTTGATTGCTCGTTTTGTTCATCACAGTCACCGGAAAATCGCCATCACCGTCGCTTACGCCGCCAGGGATCATTGTGAACGTCGACCAACGTATCCATAGCTTCTCCGACCTCGTTCTTTGCTCCATCACGTTCGGGGTGAGCTACTGATCCTTCTTGTGCTGTTTATTTAAACGCTATCGGTCTCCTGTCGCCGACGTAGCGCAGCCGTGCAGTCGTGGCCGCCATGGCCGACATGAAGCTTGAACCTTGCCGTAATTAGTCGAACTGGTGCCCCAAATCGTTGCGCTTATTGTGGTGATCACCGTGGTGCCTTTGTCTTCGCCGTTGGTCTCGTCGTCGGCGAGTTATCGCCGGTCAGCGCGCGTGTCGCCGGAGTCAAAGCCGGAGGTTGAAGATGACATGCGGGGTCACCCTGTCAGTGACTCAGCGTTCAAAATGGAGTTTTTCTATTTTCAGAAATAAATGAATAGTGTATGTTTTTGTTATTTTTGTGTAGATTTATTTATAGCTCCAAAAATTATGAAATTTTTGTGTGACCTCTCTGTGATGTATATTATTTAATAAAAATACGAAATATTGTTTTTTCAAGTACTTTTTGATGTGATAAAAATTGCTCAATTAATTAATAAATGAGTTTTCATGATTTTTCTAGGCTTAATTCTTTATCCAAAAATTATGAAAATTGTTTTGCCACTTAGTTATCATGAGATGAACATTTACAAAAATTTTGAGGTCAATTGGAATAAGTTGATTTATTTCATAATTCTTAATTAATTAATTAATTTATAAAAGCAAATAGTAACCTTTAGTGATTTAGATTTTGTTTGAATTTTTAATTGAGTGATGTCCTTGGGTCATTAGTTGATAATGATCCTTGGCAATTGAATTAGGTGTTACGAAAAGATTTAGTTAGTTTGACTTGCAACTGTACCACGAAGGAAAGTTGTATTCAAGTTGTTAATTTTGCATCCATCATCGAGCATCATATTTTATTCTTGTATCATGTTAAACATGGCATTGTTACTACGTGTAGTGAACAAAGGTGAGCACGTGGTAGTTAATTAAGCGGTTGAGGAGGTTAATCCATCTGTTGAGGTCGGGTTGGATAATTGTGTTGCGACTCCGGAACCAGACTTTTCCGTCAACGAAGGCAAGCCCCGGATGCATTTAAACCTATCTTGTGTTTTACAAATTGATTTCCCTTTTGCTTTTCTTTACTGCATTAAGTGATTAGGAGTTAAGTGAGAACCTAATTGATGCATTACCAATCTTGTTTTCCATATCTACCTTGTTACCAGTTTTAATTCGTATATGCCTAGTTTTGCTTAGCTATGCTTAGAACGATGAAAGTCGGGTGATTACCTGTCATCTGTAAGTTTTAAATGGAACTTTGGTTACTTATGTTATCATGTGATATGAGAATGAGGAATAAGAAATTTAGATCGGGCGGACTTAGTGTGTGTGAGCCACAAGACATGAAGGTCTTGTGAGCGGGTTCTCTCCGCCTGTGTCGATTAAGGCCCATACCGTTATTGAACCACATGAGGTGAGACTTTAGTAGTACTAACCACATACTCCGGTAAGCCTTAACTTGGTTATTCTATTACAAGAATGGCTACTCGCGCACTGAGAGTGGAGAGATGGACGGGAATAACGTGTACCCACATGGCAATGGGCTGGATTGGTGGAGTACTGTATTCTCGGGTGGCGCGGACCCGTTCTTGTTTTAGAGGATCTGAGGGTAGGCTGATGTATGTAGATTGGGGACCTACATATGTCGTGTGGTCTGGAATTCCCAGCTGGGTTTTTAATCGGTTCGAATCATCGTTGCTCCTCGGTTATGGAGACTCATTTCTCTATTCATCATCGTAGATAATAACTGAAACTTGAGGCTGGTTTGAGAAAGTGTTGTGTACGAAGTTTCCTGATCTCAATACGAATCGTGTCACCTTTGTATATGATTTTATGAAGTTTTACATGTCGAAATAAAGAATTTTGTTGAAGAGTTTTTACGCAAAAGAACTTTGGTTATTGTTAAAGCCATACCTTGAATCCCTGAGCCTGCATTCCTGAGTTTATCAGTTCTTATTTCGGTTAAGTCTTGTTGAGTACTTTTGTACTCAGGGTTCGTTGACCCTTGTTGCAGGTGAGCCTCATGAGTAGATCTGTTTTGGATCGTGCTGCATGACTATTGTTCGATCTGACTGATGAGAAGTAAATGTGTAGCCCTTGGGCAGGGCAATTTTATTGTGTGTTTTGTATTATATTATAATGCCACTCCACTATTTTGTTTTGTAATAATCATCGAACTTAGTTGTGAGGTTTGAAACTACTGTTTTATAAACTAAGTTATTGTAAGACTTCCGTTGTTTTTACTCTGGTGTATCTATTTGAATAAACTATTGTAATACTGCAATGACTCTGTAATGTGATCCTGCTCGGAAATCGTGGATGATTCAGGGTTTCCCCAAGGACACCCGACAGACTTCTTAAGTTACCATGAACATATGCATAGTTGTCAAAGGTCGTTGGACAATGACAAGTGCATGTGGGTCCTATAATTTAGGAGGTTTTGCCCGGCCTCTGCTCGGGACAGACGGGCGAGCGCGATAGCTCCGCCGCCACCTCTGCCCCTGCCATGGCGCAGCTGCTCGCCGGCCCTGTCTAGCCCCTGCCCCGGCTCGTCTGCTCCAGGAGGAAGAAGGAAGAAGATGACGAGCGGGGTCCGCTCTTAGAGAGAGAAAGTGGGGACGGTGCGTGGCGGTGTGCGCGTGCGGGTGGAGCCAACGTCCGCATGCTCCAGAGCGCGCCCTGCTCGGTCGCCATCCTCGTGGACCGCATCCTCAGCGGCGCGGCCACAGCAAACAAAAAAAAAGAAAGGGAGAGAGGAAGAAGAAAGCGGCAGGGGCAAGAATGTCATTTCACCGCTGTTCTCTCTCCTCAACCGGCCACAACCGGTCCGTGGTGTCCAGTGGCCTAATTTCACCGAACCAGAGTGTCTTCTGGCAAAATACTCCAAAATTGGTGTCTGCCAGCAAAGGACCATCACTTTGGATGTCCAACAGACAATTGTCCATTAGTATCTTTTTTACAAATTTTCGTTAAACTTAAAAAGATTTAACTTGTAGCAAATCTAGAAGTGCGTTTTCTTTTTGGACGGAGGGCATTAGTGTCGGAGGAACTAATCAATTCTTCTTAAGCCAAAAATGTGGTCGCTGCCGGTGAGCGTTTCGGCAGGTTAGGGTGTTCCCAGCATTCGGCAACTGTTTCGAGAGTGTCATGGCAACTCCGGATCCAGCGCCACATGCCTTTCCGCCAGTTCCAAGCCGTCCAGGGGGGGCAATAATTTCTCACCATCACTGTTAAGGATACAGAAACTTGTCAGTTGCCACAGGCAGACAGCATCATGTTAACTCTGCAAACATAAGGCATCCAATAAACCCATAACACACTTTGGATGACAACAATGCTGTTTAACACTGATGAAACCCATCAGGATATCAAAGGAAAACAAAACATGGAGGTGGTGACAAAATCAAATGGATGGACTTCATTAGTCGATTGATGGTAAGCATTTGAGCTATACATACAGATTGTATGGTGGATTGGAGGGTCTCCAGTCTACCAGATTAATGGATATAAGTACTCCAATCAACAAACAACCAGGGTGAAGTGAATTGTAGTCGATTGATGGTAAGCATTTGAGCTATACATGCATTTGAGCTATACATACATATTTTTTTTTTGACACCACTGAGAGAGAAGAGCATAAAAGGATAGATTTCGACTTCATTGCTCACAGTAAATTTTTTTTTTGAAAACCTATCGCTCACAGTAAATACACCAGGAAAAATTAAACCAAAGTGAAAAACCAAACCAATTAGTTAAGGACCCGGTTGCCAACAAAAGAAAGCACCATGGATGAATCTCCAGCCCTTGCTGAGCCAGTCGATGGATGAAGGAGAGTTTGGGGTGGTGCTCTGGTGGAAGCCTGGAAGGTCGCAGGATGTCTTTCGGCAGCACACGCAAAGATTAAGTGATTGGGCAGTGTACCAAGCAAAGCTTGATAATGGGGCAGCCAGGAATTGGGATTGCGAGGCAGCACAATTTTGTGACCAAATTTTCATTACTTAACTCACAGTTCATCTGCTGCCACCATGGACAAATGGAAATCAGATGCAAACTGCCAACCATGGTGGAGTTGGATTTCATGTGTTGGAATCCTAAACAAGCACCTTCATGCCAAGTCCACAAGTATCCGTGATTATGTAATCCTCATAAATTTCCATGCTGTGACTTTGATACAGATACTTTCTACCACCATAACAAGGATCAGTATAAAGTTGGCTCTACAAAAGTACCCTAAAAGTAAGAACCCAAAAATAAAATAAGCGCAAGGAAATTCACAAATCCAAGCTCTACAAGCTTCTACACTTACAGGTGAGTAGTGCTCAAGCACGTGCCACCAATGGTTGATTGAAACGCTAACCGTCCCTGAACTATGTCTGGCATGAAAACTGAGCAATCAATGTTTTCTTTTCCCTTCAATTTCTTTTGCTGCTGTTATTTTTTAGCACATTATCTCCTTCCCACGCTGTGCGCTTATGCTATTTGTCAACCAGATACCTTACTCTATTAGTCAGTTGCTATCTCCATGTGCAGATATAGTACAGCCTACACTTTGTCAACCAATATCAAAGCAAAACCTTTCACCAGAAATCCTCACAAGAACATTGGCCATCCTTGAAATGATGGAACCGATACAAGTCTCGAACAACAATCTCCCGATTTGTGGCTCGGGTTATAAACTTGATTGCCTCGTGGCAGTCCTCACAAACACGCAGATTCTTGAAGATCCGAAGTGGCGTCCCAACAGGGGTGCTGATGATCCCAAATGCAATAGCAAGTTTCTCGCTGTGGAACTTCAGAGATGTTTCTCTCTGTTCCTCCTCAATATCGTGTACAACAAGATCAGTTCTACCTGTGTACCCCATTTCCTTCAGCCTCTCCATCAGTTTCTCCAAGTAAGCATAAATTTCAGCCGATCTCGGGTGAGACACGTCTAGTGCAACAAATCTATGCACGGTATTTTTCAGATGGATCCATGATTGACCTGGCTGCTTTCTGACTCTCCTTTCCCTCATTGAACTTCTGAGCTTGAAAGTGTCAAGCCATTTGCTGTTGGTGGCATACATGTTTGACATCAGAACATATGATCCAGCATCATATTGTTCTAGTTGAACCAACTTTTCAGAAGCCAATTTTGCATACTCAATGTGCTTGTGAAGTCGACAAGCTGACAGCAAAGTCTTCCAAACAATAGCTTCATGGCTGATCTTGTTTTCCTCAATGAAATTCTTTGCTTTGCCGAGTAGCCCAGCTCGTCCATAAAGATCAACCATGCAATTGTAGTGCTCAGTGCTTGGAACAATTCCATACTCTTCCTGCATAAGGTTGAAGTAGTGGTATCCCTCGCTGACCAAACCACTATGGCTACAAGCAGATAGAACAGTGACAAGGGTTATCTCATTTGGCGTGATCTTTTCAGCCTTCATTCTGCTGAAGATCTCTAATGCCATTCTTCCTTGCCCGTGTGTTGCATAGGAGCACAGCATTGTAGTCCAGAGAGCAACATTCTTGTCCTGAGCACTTTCGAATATCCTGCAAGCATCTTCAAGGCTACCACACTTTGAATACATGTCAACGATGGCAGACGCTAATGGTGCATCGAATCTGTGACCCAGCTTCTCAACAAATCCATGCACTTGCCTGCCTTGCTCAACCATCCCTGCATTTGCACACGCAGCAGCTACACTAGTGAGGATGAACTGCCCAGCAGGAACTCCTTCACGCAGCA
This sequence comes from Miscanthus floridulus, assembly GCF_019320115.1. Classification (NCBI taxonomy): domain Eukaryota; kingdom Viridiplantae; phylum Streptophyta; class Magnoliopsida; order Poales; family Poaceae; genus Miscanthus; species Miscanthus floridulus. The sequence continues at coordinate 34,507,177 of NC_089582.1, read as the reverse complement.
TCCTGCGGAAGAACTCAAGAGCTTCCTCCTCCCTGCCATTCTGGATATACCCAGCGACCATCGTGCTCCACGCAAATTGTATGTCCTCTGTAAACTCTGACCAGCGATCAAAGATTGACAGAGCAGCCTCCATTTCTCCACACTTGCAGTACATGTCCATGAGAGAGCAGCCGACAAACGCATCCTCCTCCAATACAGCCACCATCACGCGACCATGGAGCTGCCGGCCTAGGTCCCGCAATGAAAGCAAGCCAGCCAAGGCAAACGCCATGGAGTAAGTGTAGTTACTAAACACAACTCCAGCTCTCACCATTTGCTGCAGGCGATCCAACGCCTCAGTGGCGCGCCCATGCCGCATAAGCCCGCTGATGATCGTGTTCCAGCTCGAAACGTCCCTCAACGACGATTCATCGAACAGCCGCATCGCCCCCACAACGTCGCCGTCCTGCAGACACGCCCTGATCACAATGTTCCAGGATGTGGTGTCCTTCTGGGCCATCGCCCCGAACGCCCTCCTGGCGCGCCCATGGTCGCCGCACTTGGCGTACATGTCGAGGACTGCATTGCAGAGCACCACGTCCGGACACACGCCGCTCCGCAGAATCCACCCGTGGATGCGCCTGCCGGACTCAACGTCACCGAGCCCCACGCAACACCGGAGGACGCCTGCGAGCACGAAGGCGTTCGGCGCGGTCGCACCGCATCCGTCCAGCATCTCCGTGAACGCGCGCATGCCGTCAGCGTGCCTGCCTTCACGCGCGCAGCCGGAGATGATCGATGTCCACGCCGGCAAGCTCCGCGTAGGCGTTCTGTCGAACACCCTGCGCGCGTTGTGTAAGCCACGGGCTTTTACCCAGGAGGACGGGACACGACCGCGCACGCGCTGTCGATGTGTCTCAGACAAGGCCTTTTTAGCTGCACAGGTCTCCCGGAGGAGCCCGGCGGAGGAAGGAAACATGAAGAAAGTCTGCGGCGGCGAGAGCAGTGCGGCGGCGGCAGCTTTCCTAGCCGCCTGGGCCATCAGAGAACGCGCTTCCGTCTGGTTAGTCTTCGTTCTCCTGGCCGTCCAAAAGGTAGGGTGGCAGTCGCATTTGCACCTCCCCAGCTCACGCACGACCGGGAGCGCGAGTGCAGAGGCCGGGAGGACGGCGACGGGAGCGGTAGCTACCGTCTGGTTAGTCTGGCCGTCTGGGAGAGCAGCGGGCGGCTGGACGCGCGGAGGGTCTGGTCGTAGACTCGTAGGGCATTTCATTACGCGTTTAGGAGCTAATTTTAGCACATAATATTTGTGGTAGGCATTTGGGCTAATTTGTTTTGAGTTTTCCTTTTAAAGGAGATCAACAAATTTGCAATTTGCATTTGGGCTACTATTTCTTAGCTGTTAATTTAATCTGATTTAAACTCTATACAGTAATGCTATAACTTTTTATCAAATATTTGTGGTAGGCATCCAAAACTAGCCACATAAATTTTGCCGCACCTTAGCAATGAACCAAACAACCTAATTTTAGCACATAATACGTCAAGCCACAAATATGGATGATTGGCAAACACCTAGTCTTAGACGTGGCAAACTGTGGCCAGCAACCAAACAGGTCCATGTTGACTCGCTGGTCATGAGTCTTTGTTCATGTGCAAAAGTGAAGGGGCTCTTTGGTATGTGCAAAATTGAAGGGAGCTCTTTGCCTCGTTGATATAAAGAGTGGCCGGCAACTAAATATACCGGTGTTCAGCCAGTGGAGGATAAAGTGAGTTCTATTAAAGGGTTTATGTGCAAACAAACAAACAAAACAAAACTTGCATCTGTTCTTTGTTCATGTGTAAAATTGGAGAAGCTCTTTGCCTCTTTGATATGTGCTCCTATGTAATCACTATTTTTTGGCTAAAAAAAGGTATTAATAAGATGAATGTAAAATGTCAACAAAGTGTCTTAGCACTCCAACACTTCATTTTGTAGCTATCAATTTTTTTTCGCAAAGAACTTTGAGGAATGTGTTTAGAAAAATTAATGTCCACCCTGTTATTATTATTATTCTAAGTTAAACTCTTCTAATTGTAGCCAAGTCTATAGAAAATGCACCGACGGATATAAATAATTTTATTAAATTTTCCATGAAATATTTGATCGTGCATCTATTTGAGCTTGTAGATGATAATACAACAGATAGCAACAAACAAGCACATGAAATGGCATGCGTTCAGAAGGATGCGCGTCAAAACTCGACTATATTTCAGAACGGTCTGTCAAGTTTGGCCTTTTTTTCTTTGTTAGCCTAAATGATGGGTGGGAAAAGGCACATCCCCTCTATCTCGGTTGCAAATACAAATGTCATCATCCATCGTAGTAAATCCAGGAACACCACAATTTAAACAAACCAAGACACATCTAGATTCAACTAAACATATCATCTCATCCTATGTTAACTTGACAAACACACTGATATGATGCTAGATTATCCATCACCGCACTTCAACTACAAGGTGCATTTCCCAGGCAGAGGAACACAAGCAAAAGGGATGCTCTGGAAGCTCATGGTCTAACACGACCAAAAACTATTACAGCAACTGAATTCCAACTAACCAACATTATCCACCAGAGTTCAAAACTTGTCCATAACCAATATTGCCTTCACCATTTCAAAAAAGAACATTTCCGTATAACATTAGCTGTACTTGCTTTCCTGGGGCATAACAGGGAAAACAAATGTAAAAGGATCAATCATCGTCTTTCTTCGGCTTACGGTAGGTTTCCTCAATGTGCTTTGCCAGAAAAACATATGTGTTGAATAGCTTCTTGATGTTCGGAACGTTGTAGTTCTGAGCTACATAGATACCACATCCCATTCCCACCAAAAGAGTGAAGCTGCCCCTGAATAACCCCATCGCAACAAAACCTGGTACCAAGATTAAAACACTTATGTAAACCCAGAAATATGATTCCAATGCAAAACATAAATGACTACTAGAAAGCAGAACACAGCTGAAAATGGTTGGGATCATAAGCAATGAACACCATATTGGTTGTCCAAAGTGTCACTAAAATGATATTGCTGTCCAAAATGGCAAGCTGTTCAAGCTATCATGGTGACAGTTATAGTGTCTCCAAGGAAACTAGCAACTTAGCCCATCCAAACTTTTAAGCTAAGTTTATCTTCAATGAAACACAAAACTATATCTGCAAGCACTAATTTCACTAGATCTCCTAATAAGGCTTCATGTCATTAGAGACCCAATTAAAACATAAGCCGTCAGACTGCCATTTTCTATTCATGGGTTAATACAACTGCAAGATGCAAAGACGAGGAATCTTCTGCCAGACTGGGTCAACTGGAAAAGCACTAGAGCAGAACAAATTAAACCATAGTTGCTAATCTGATAGACAATTCAATGCAAATTTGACAAAGCCCAATAAAATGTGAGGTGGTACATGAAACTAAGCTGAGTAAATCTGATGGCCAAGCAGATAAAGTTCATGCAACTATGAACTAACTTTTTAGGAATAGATGTTGTACCCTGTGGCACCAGTTGAACTGTTTATTTAAAGACAACTTAACACAGCTCTCCTGCGTATTCAAGGGGAAAAAATCAAGACAACTAATATTGCTTGGCATGTGGCAATGCTGTGATAAATTAGCAGCTTAATCCTTTCCTAGTTTAACATATTAACATCTAAACACTGATAAAATTTCTAAAGCTTAATAATCATATCATCTTTTTTTTCTTTCTCAAACACGCAGGAGAGCTGCGTATCATTAATAAGCATATCATCTCACGTGGAAAGAAATACATAGTTGGATATTTAAGCAAAGTGGCCGATCTAAGTAAATATTATGGAGTTATCTGATAGAACAAGCTGCATGGAGGATTGGCGGGTAGCAGGTCTACCAGACTAATGGGTAAGTAATCCAATCAACAAATGACCAAGGTGAAGTGAGTTGTAGGTAATAAGGTCAATATAGCAAGAAATATCTCTTAAAGAACTGTGCAGACAAATTACAGCTGTAAGTCTGCTTATACTATTTGTTGAGAGAATATCCAGGAGGTTCATCACTTTCTACAACTACAGAATGATGAAGAAACACTGGAGTTGGATTACAGATACTGAAACTTATCATGGACAGACAGCATCATGTTAGCTCTGCAAGGGCATCCGACCCATAAACATTTTGGATTACATAAGTAAAATAACAGTGATAAACCCCATCGGGATATCAAACAAAAACAAAACACGGAGGTGATGACCAAATCAAACGGATGAATTTCATTAGTGGATTGACTGTAAATGAATCCATGACTAAAAAGAATATTCCTTCCAATAAGTGACACATTTTTTGCACTAGTTAGACAGAAGATCATGAAAAGGACTCCATTGCTCACAGTAAATACCCAGGAGAAATTAAACCAAAGTTACACCAATCCAATTAGTTAAGGCTTGGTTGCTAGCAAAAGAAAGCACTACGGATGAATCTCCAGCCCTTGCTGAGCCAGTCGATGGATGAAGGAGAGTTTGAGGTGGTGCTATGGTGGAAGCCTGAAAAGCAAAGTTCAAAAAGGCGACGCCTTAGGCGCGCCTAGGCGCGACTAATCGGCAGGCGACGGGCTTCGCCTGGCCTACGGGGGTAGGCGGGCGCAGCGCCTCGGCGGCGATTTGGCGGCGCGCAGGCGCTCTAGGCGGCATGGAGGCGGACACCTCAGGCGAGCGCGCGAAATTTTCCGCCCCCGCGGAAGCGCGCGCGCAGCTGGCTTCGGGCGCGGGAAAAGAAGCCTCGCATGGGAAGGATAAGAGGGAGAAGGGGGGGGGGGGGGGGGGGAAGGACGCGTGCCTGCCTGCTTCGTGCTTCTCCCGCTCTCAGACGGCCGCTGCCGCTCACCCGCCTCCGCCTGCGACCCCTCCGGGAAGCTGCTCCCAACGGCCGTGCTCCTCCCTGCCAGCGCCGGGCAGGTGGATCCGCAGGCCGCGCTCCTCCCCGTGGCCCGTCCCTAAGCTCCTCCCCGCCTGGAAGCACCTCCCCGCCGGTCGCACTGCTCCCCGCCTGGAAGCTTCTCCCCACCGGTCTCGTCTTCCCGTCGGCGCACCCCTCCCGCAGGCGCATCCCTCCCCGATGGTGTCCTCCGGTCCTCCCTAAGCGGCAGCCCCAAGGTCAGTCCCCTCCCCTGCTCGCTGCTCCTCTCCCCTGCTCTGAAGCAGAATACTCTGGATGCCTGAATGCTCTGAATGACTACTCTGAATGCCTGAATGTTAGAGAGCCTGATCTATGCTCTGAATCTGAATGTATGCCTAGCGAACACTGAGGGAGCGAATCTCCTGAGAAGGAATTCAGATGATGTGGGATGGGAATATGGGGTTCTTTTTTATGCTAACAAGAAGGACAAGGTGAAGTGCAAACTCTGTGACAAGGTGATGCAAGGAGGGATTTACAATAAATTTGATTACAACATGGTTGTTTGCTGTTTTCATCTAACAATAAATGGCTACTAGCTAATAGAGGTGTTTTTCATTTATTTCAGCATCATGGTGGCGGTTGTATGGAACTGAAACACCAGCTTTACAGAAGATGGCTACAAGGATCCTATCTTTGACATCAAGCTCTTCTGGTTGTGAAAGAAATTGGAGCGGGTTTGAAGGGGTTAGTACCTGTCTACCTGAAAATTGCAACAGCATTACAATTAAATTGTAGACCTGAAAATGCTCTTATTTTAAATTTATAGGTACACACTAAGAAGAGAAATAGGCTTACTACAGCCCGCCTGAACAACTTGGTCTATATTCAATTCAACTCCAAGCCGATTAATAAGAAAGAAAAGATCAAGTCAAAGAAGATCAGTGATGTTCTCTTGTCTAATGATACAACTGAAGCTCAAGGTTTTTTGCATGAGAATGGAGATGATTGTGCATTAGTTGTCTATAGAGATGAGGAAGATGAGATGGAAGGTACAGGGATACCTTGGTCTGTTATTGGAGATGCATTGGGAGCAGAAGAACAACTTGAGCTGCGTAGAAGTGCAAGAGTGAGACAGCTTTATGAAGGAGAAGAATTTGACTCCGAAGAAGAACAGTTTGATGAAGATGAGGATGATTATGTGGAACCCTATTGAAGAAGAAAGATGATATGGTAGTGGGGCCTTTATATCATGTCATGGTTTATCTTTTATGATGCATTCCTGTATGTCTGAAACTTATGAACCGCTGCTGTGTGACCGTGTTTTTCTTCTTTTGTGACAACTATGTGGTCTCTGAACAAGACCTTTATTTATGAATTGTGTTGTGCACTTGTACTGCTGTCCTGTCCACTTGTTTGTGCTTTAAAATTTGTAATTACTAGCTGCTGATATGGTCTGTTCATGAATGGAAGATGGCTGAAATCATTTAGATAAGTGTCAACTTGCTATTTTCTATTTTTTTTATGAACTGCTTGCTGTCTATTGAGTATTTACAAGCTACCAATCCTTGCTGTAGGAACTAGGAACAAGCTGTCTATTGATTATTGAGCCTAAGCCAGTAAGCCACTAAGGTATGTCTACTGCCCTCTCTTTTATATACTGTATTCAGCTACTCTATGCTTCTATTTAACTAATTTATTCAGCATTTTCTGCTATATATATATAGCTGGCTACAGAATAACTTATTCTGTAGCCACTTTGAGTTATGATAATTACTATGTTAATTTACGAGATTATAGTAACTCCTTACTAAGTGGTTTAATATAACGTTATGGTAAATATCCCCATGTGTTATAGTAACCCAACTATCGTAAATATGTATTGACATTATGGTAAATTAGTATATAAAATTATAGTAAATGGAGGTGGCTACAGAATAACTTATTTTGTAGCCGGCTACTGAATGCCTCTCCCTATATATATATATATATATATATATATATATATATATATATATATATATATATATATGTTGTGTGCTAAATTGGCAAAACGCCTTGAAACGCCTAGGCGCTAGGCTATGGGTCAGCGCCTAGCGCCTTCTTGAACTTTGCTGAAAGGGCGCATGATGCTTTTCGGAAGCACATGTTAAGACAAAGTGATTGGGGACTACCAAGCAGGGTTTGATAATGGGGCATCCGGGAACAGAGATTGAGATGCAACACATATTTGTGACTAAATAAATCTTCTTTACTTAGCTCGCAGTTCATCTACTGCCACCATGGACAAATGGAAATCAGATGGAAACTGCCGACCATGGGAGAGTTGGATATCAAATGTTGGAATCCTAACCAAGCACCAACATACCAAGTCCACCAGTATCCGTGATTTTGTAATCCTGATAAAAAAAATTCCATGCTGTGTTTATGGAATACACTTACACATGTGATTAGATCAGACCCGAATAAGCTACCTTTAAATTAGGGTTCGGGTGCTCAAATGTGCACAGAAGGAACGGGAGAGAGGAAAATTTCATGCTGTGTTTATGGAATACACTTACACATGTGATTAGATCAGACCCGAATAAGCTACCTTAAATTAGGGTTCGGGTGCTCAAATTTGCACAGAAGGAACGGGAGAGAGGGATGCGGCCATACCTGATGTGGTGGCTGGTGGGTGCTCGTCGCCGGCAAAGGGTACGAAGAAGACCTGGGCAGCTGGAGTAGGGCGGCGGCGGTCGCCCAGGGCGTGTTCCGTCGGCCGAATCGAGCCTGGGGCAGCCGAGGTGAACGGGAGAAGAAACACAGGGAAGAGGTGTAAACGCAGGAGAGCAATTCTTCAGTTCCTATTGGGCCGGATTTATCTCTTCTTCTTTTGCCTGCGAGCTGCGGGTGGTTCGGTAGGGAGAGCCCCCGGCCCATGAAACTGGTTTATTCTTTCTCGGTTTCCCTTTTCTTTTTCCATGACGCTTGGTTCATGCTCTTTTTTTTTTCTATTTTTCTTTTGCTTCTAACTACTTCCATTACTATAACTTGTCATTAATAATCATCTATACTTACGCAGATCCACTAGTGAGGCCTTTTTTTATCACTGGCCTAGGGGTAAAATTTGTTATCAGTCTTTTTAAAGGTGTGCTCTAATTAATTTTATAATGTTTCATTTCACATAAATATTCATGCTCCCTGATCTTTGAAACATTTCCTATGGTGTTGGAACATTTTTCTCGTGATGTTGGATCACATTTTTAATAAATTCTCCTAAACATGGAACATTTTGGTCATGAAGATTGTTATGAAGCTACAACATTTTCCTAGTGAAGCTAGAATATTTTCTTCACGAGACTTGAACATGTTTTTATTTTAAGAAAGAATATTTTTCTTCTTAAGTTTGAACATATTGTTTTAAGCTACCATGTACATTTTCCCATGAACATATAACATATAACATTTTCCTAATTTTTTGGGCATCTCTTAGTTTAAGGTAGAACTACCAAAAAATCATAATTGCTATGACTATGAATATTATAAGTCATTAGATTATGGCTATTGGAGGAAAATTGTTGGAAGACCAATAAGTATGTCAAGCATACGCTAGAAATCCACTCCTTCACTTTATTCTTTAGCAGGAATGTTGTCCTTTCAACATGTCAACATTTAATTCCAAAAAAGTTCCCCTTAAAATTAGGTATAGGAATTAATCCCAATATTAGAAGTCCAGTGATGCCCTCTCATCAAAGACACGTGAGATTTATGTCTCCTTCCTCCTTCCATACATGAATGAATGGAATGGTTAAAATGAGGAAGTGAGAAGCAATTTAATTCAAAGTGTTTGATAGTTTATTGGCCACCATCAAAGCTAGCTTAGTTTTCAGAAAGCATGGCAACAATTTTGTGATGAACTGGTTGCATATACACGATTAGAATATTTTTCAGATATATATGTAATCTATCTATCTATTTATTTATCATTCTTCATTGCTTCTCTTTCTCGGATATATATGTAATCTATCTATCTATCTATCTATCTATTTATTTATTTATTCATTCATTTATGTATGTACCTACCATTCTTCATTATATTTTTTTGGGGGGGGGGGGGGGGCTTAAGCATTTCTACCCCTGTTTTGAAGCGCATTGGTGATTTTACCCTTTTTTTAACTTTGTGATTTTATCCTTGCAATTTCAAAACGAAAGAAGACTTTACCCCTGGTCTTTGAAGTCTCTCCAGCGGTGTTAACTTTTGGACAAAAGGACAACTTTGCCCATGCGTTTTTACCCCGTGTTTATTATGATATTTGTGTTTTCACCCCTACTTTCACATGTGATGTGCTTAAGAGATCCAAAGGTCTTCAACAATGTTTGGACATTCTGTGCACAGGTAGATTTAATTCTTCAACAGCAATTTTTTTTGAAAGATCCAGAACATAGCCGGTATATATTAATAAGGAGAGGAGATAATTACATGCGCAAGCAGCGCAAACAACTTCCCAGGTTTGACAGACTGTCAAGCTGAGCAAAAAGAACTAAAACGGACTACTCATATTCTAGGGGTACAACTAGAGGCCATAACAACTTGGCCTTCTAACTCCCCAAACCGACTTGCAACCGTTTCCTTCCGACACCTGAAACACCTCTGCCTAAAACTTGCATGCAAGAAGCTCCATCCGATTAACCGACAACAAAAAATTTACCTTGCAGTGCATAATATGCCATCAAATAGATTTAATTTGTGTAATGACTAATAGCAGTTCATAAACATACATCATAGAATGTGACACTGGTAAGTTTTTTAGCAGCAATAGACCATTGTAGGTAATGCAATACATGCACGACTTTATTAGTATACCTGAACTTTAGGTAGGAGCTGTCAACTAAATATGGCAGATAGCAGCCAATGTTTACAGGGAAACGAATCAACAATTGTCTGTGTCAATATAAACTGGGAAGTATCGGATCACAGCTTGAAAAAAAGAAAGAATATTAGCTAAGCAAGAACTAAGAACCTGCAAGGCTACATTAGGTAAGCAAGAACTAAGAACCTGCAAGGCTACACCATCAATCTATCTGTCAGCATGGCTGGTACTGCCTAGTTACCTTCCTGAGGCGAACTTTGTACATCACGAACTCGATCTGCTGTCCAAGGCTCATATCTTGCACGTCGAATGAGGCCAGGTCCTCCCCCGTTTACTGTCCAATGATCACCCTGAGCCTATTCTAAAACTCCTATTTCCACATCTGAAACTCCTCCTTGCCCGTAAAAATGAAAACTGAGTAGTAGGTGTTTTCAGTTAGATGGCAAAGGTGTTTCCTATCCTGCAACAATGAAGACACAGTAATACATGACATGAGAACATTGAACTGAAAGTGAAACTCCAAAGCAGATTTAGCTGTTAAAGGGTCTGCTCCAAAACACGCCATCTCCTCCGCTCATCCTGTACCTGAACCACAAATCCAGCAACGACATGGGTCCCGACGATGAGAGGCTCAGCAGGCCTGGGGGAGTTGGAGCGCGGACTGGAGCAGGAGCCGGTGCCAGCTGCGGCGGCACTTCGGCCCTGTTTGAATGCATATAATTAGCAGTTGACTAATTTTTAGTCCTAAAGTACCTAAACAGACAAAGACTAAGGGGGTGTTTGGTTCTACAGGAAAATTTTAGTCCCTGTCCCATCGGATGTTTGGACACATGCATGAAGTATTAAATATAGACGAAAAAATAACTAATTGCACAGATTGTGGCTAATTTGCGAGACGAATTTTTAAGCCTAATTAGTCCATGATTTGGCAATGTGGTGCTACAGTAAATATGTGCTAATGGCGGATTAATTAGGCTTAATAAATTCGTCTCGTAAATTAGTCTCCATCTATGTAATTAGTTTTATAATTAACTCATATTTAGTTCTCCTAAATAGCATCCAAACGTCCGATGTGACATGGACTAAAATTTAGTCCATGGAACCAAACACCCCCTAATTCTTAGTCCTTAGTCCACTAATCATGGACTAGTTGTTAGTTCACGATTTTACTCATAGAAGCTAATAGGACTAGTTGTTAGTCCTAATTCATTCAAACAGCCTCTTCTCTACACAAATTCAGCATGTTCGCTTGTTGGTTTCAGCCTATCAGCCAGCCAACGGTGTTTTTCTCTCGTATCAAACCAGCAGCAGTCGGGCTTATCAGTCCAGAAATCAACAACGAACAGACCAATTAATTCAAAATAGAAACCTGTCAAGAGCAGTACCCGCGCCGCCTTGTCCTGCTGCTACGGGAGGTGGGGAGGCAGGGGCAGGGTGGGGGTGCCGCCGCCGGGGAGGGTGGCCGGCACCGCCAGCCGGAGGAGCCACGGCGGGGACGAGCCGCCGCTGGCCGCTTGCCCGCTCGGACCGAGAGCGCGCCCCTGGGGCACCCCGCCGCGAGCTGGGGCGCGAACCGGGGGGAGGGGAAGGGCGGGGGGGGGGGGGGGGGGGGGGCACACCTCGCCGCCGAGAGCGGCCGAAACCGATTCCGGAGTCCGACGGATGGGGAAGTGCTCGAGCCCGACGCTTTTCCTTCCAACGTCCATTCGAGCGATTCAGGAGGAGGTGCATAGCTGTCATTTTATCTAGGTTCTTTTTTTTGTCATTTAATCCCACGGGTCCAAACAGTGTTAAAAGCAGGGGTAAATGGCTGCTTCGTTTGTAAATAACGAGGGTAAAATCATAAAGTTAAAAAAAAGAGGTAAAATCATCATTGAGCTTTGGAGTAGGGGTAGAAACACTAAAATCCCTTTTTCTTCTACAATTAAAAAGAACAAAGTGTAAATATTGTCCACGCCTGCGATCCCACGACATCTCTCACATGCATAATTCTCCTTGATTGAATATTGCCTGTCATGTGATAGAGGAATCATGATAAAATAGAAAGTAGAAAATTATTGTGCTATCCATATACACATTGCATGTTTACATGCACCAGCATACATGACAACGAGTAAAAAGAAAGAGAATTAACACGGTAGGAAAGAGAATTAAGACAAAAGGAACCTCTTTGCATTTCTGAGAATCTTGCCAAATCTGCCTACATTTAATTACTTTCCCTCTTTGCATTTGCAAAAGGGACAATTTTTTTCTCCTTTTATTTGGTTTCACGCTCATGTGTTCCATCGCCCCTCGCTTGCTGTTTTAGGTAACGTGCCCGTGCATTGCTACGGGATAACTAACAATTTATACTAAAAACACACGGATCGCACGATAAGATAATAATACTGTTAAATTAAATGCCAACATTAAAGTGACATTTAATCCAAAAAGTAAAGTTTATGAATTTAACACAGTCACGGAGTACGCGACGTCGCAGGCTCACAAAATGCAAAGAAATAGATATTGGAGATTTCTTCATGCCAATATAAAATATTATCTTAGCCGTATCACGGAAAGGTCTATAAAGTAGAGTTTGTGAGCCTGCGACGCTGCGCACTCCGTGACTATGTTAAATTTATAAACTTTGCTTTTTGGATTAAATGTCACTTTAACGTTGGTATTTAATTTTTACAGTATTGTTATCTTATCGTGCGATCCGTGTATTTTTAATATAAATTGCTAGTTATCCTATAACAACGCACGGACACGCTACCTAGTTTTTTAAAAAGGTGCAAACAAAATGTAGTGAAGCCATTAAGAACTTGGTTGTAATATTGTTGTCGTGTGAATCATGAAATATGTTTGTTAGGCAAGTATATCAAACCAAACAGTTTACTCCTCTGTCATGTAATATAATGCATTCTAGAAAATTTAGGACATATTAAGAGAGAACACAAAAAACGCATGTGCCCTCACTTTATTTTCTAATAAGATGCTATCATCAACACGATTAGTGGTGATTGACTGATAAATGAAAAGTATTTAATATAAAATGGGTTTCTGTCTTCTAGAATGCTTTTATATTTGAGGATAAATTTTGAACGCTAGAATGTGCTATATTATAGGACGGAGAGAGTACTTGTGGATGGTGGAGCATGTTGGGTAGCTAGCTAATCGTGCTTTCTTGAAATTTTAACTTTGGTTATTAGTATGATGCAACTCCTCTTAATGTAAGTTCATCCTTCAATTTTTTAGGTGGTGCTTGGTTACTCCTTTTTGAGGCGTAAACAGTTCACGGTGTGATTCGATATCGTTGTTTTACGTTTGTTTAGACCCAAGCTGTAATCAGTTCGCGGTGGGATCCGATCCCATGCTAGGCCTTGTTTACATCACTTCCAAATTCCTTTTTTCACTCTCTCTCCATCACATCAATTTTTTGACGCATGCATGAAGCATTAAATATAGGTAAAAAAAATAATTAATTGCACAGTTTGGTTGTAAATCACGAGACGAATCTTTTGAGCCTAGTTAGTCCATGATCGGACAAAGTTTGTCAAATATAAATGAAACGTGCTACAGTGTCCAGATTGCAAAAATTTACAATCTAAACAAGGCCCTATTTAAGGTTGATCCTGCCCACGGTTGAGGGTTAGGTTCCGTTCGCGTGCCCTTAAACCTGGCTTGATCCGTTTATTTTTTCATTTGGAACAGTGTTTTTCTCTTATAAATTCATCCAGTATTCCTCCAAACCATCCAGATTCTTCCAGAATTCAGACAAGCAAACAGAGAAATATATCCCTTCCTATTGGCTCACCAAAAAAAAAATCAAATAAGAAGTGATTCTGTTCCCGATGCGGCTGTAACTCGTTACCTCTGCTTATCATTAACGATGCTTCAACCAAACATCACCTTAATCCTGTGATCGAAAGTTTTTATTGTTTAATTGTAGTTTTGTAATGTGGTTACAAGTATTTTATATGGAAAGTATAGGTCGAAAGTGTTGTGGTTCCACATCGCCCATTTTGCCTCCACGCCATGGACAAACATAATTCTGCCAATCCAACGAGGTTGCTAGAAAGATCTGGGAGCCCTAGGTGGGGTGGGGGTCAAGGGCGTGTTCGGCTGGCTTTAAGCCGGCCGGCTGACTGGTTTTGGCACTTACGAAATCACTGTTCACATCCTGTCAGAACAGTATTTTTCTCTCACAACAATCAGTCGGAACAGTATTTTTCAATCCTGCCAAACAGACCAAGGGTCCCAAATGACCGGATGGGAGGCTTGGGCGCAGGGCAACAATGACCGTTGGCAACATCAACGAAATCTTGATCTCTGTGAGCAATAATGGGGTACGGAGGTACGAGGGGGGTGAAAATGTTGCGGAAAGGAGCATTGGTACTGATTATGGGGGGACGCGGCGGGAAGAGGCGGGGAACTTCCATCGTACTCTCACTGTCTATGAATTATAAATCAATTCTTAAGGTCTTTTTGGAATATAGAAATTTCACAAAAAATATATACAATTTTTACAGAATTTAATTTATTTTTAACAGAATGCAGGAACATAAAAAAATCTCATGTTCCAAAGGGAGCATTAGAGTTGTCTCAAACCAAAACTTATTTATGTTTGACTGAATTTAGAGAAAATATGAACAATATTTGTGACGTTATAAAAGCATTTGTTTGCGCCTCTCATCTAGGTACAACTGTAGATCGATTCACGAACAAACACATACCAACACCACACACACTCACACACACCTCACTCACACCTCATATACACAAAGAGACCCTACAACTACACCTAGATTCTAAGATTGCATCCTTGAAGAGATCATCAAAACCATCCAAGGCTCCGTAGGCGACGGACGCGCCGCTATCCCTTTGTAGCTCCACGCGAGAGAAGCTGCACCTATTAAATATGGAGAAAACCCAGATGGGGATCGTGAGTCGAGCAGAGCTCGAACCCACGACCGACCGCTGCACCACCTGCAGCGTTTACCACTAATTTGGTGTCATAAATCTTGGCACTCTTTCTTGTAAATCTAGTCAAGTTTAAAATTTTTGACCTAACATTAACCCTAAAATTTAATTTATTTCTGAATCGAGGGAGTAAGTTTTTTATTTAAGGAGGGAGGGTCCATCTAAAGACCGGTAAACATGCTGGCTATAGAGGGACCCACCTTAAGGTACACTCCGAATGCCTTCGTACTACCCTTCTCGTGAGGAGTTTAATAAGAAAAAAAGTACCTCTTGTTGTCCACAATAAAATAGTTATGCTAAAATTTTATCTAGTAGGAAACTTAGAGTGACTCCAACAGTTTTACTAAAATTAGTAGCCAAAATCCATAGTTTAGTCATCTTATAAAATAGAAAAATCCTAAAAAAAGAGATCTACAATAGCCTTGTTATTTCTTATCTTCATATAGGTAGCGCTCCTGATTGGCTTTATATGGCTACAGAAAATCAAGGGATAGTTAACTTCCTATTTTACAAAGGCAGATAGCACATCTGTTGAAGCCTACCTTTTGCTATACAAATTTTAAAATAGCCTCCAAAATAAGAATACTCGAGCTTTTGGAGTTGCTCTATAGACCTACAATGGCTCTACGTTATTTTAACCAAATTACTTTTTAATGTAACTATATTATTATAAAAGTGCATCTTGAGACAAATATATTAATACCATCATCAAAAATCAAACTTATCACTTACTCTCCCTGTCCCATAATAAGTAGTTCTAGAAATTCTGAACAATTAAAGCTGTTGGTTTGGAGAATATCTCTTGGATTTCATAGTTATCATTTGCATGTATCTATGATTAGCTTATGCATCACCCGGCAGTGTTCCATATTTACATAGTACTGTATATTATTTATTTTGAGACAATTTTTAAAGTTATTTATTTTGGGACCAAGAGAGTATGATTTAGGACCTTACTTAATATATGTTAGAAGTAGAGAGCGAGACAAAAGCGAGAGATGCAAATGATTCTCTGTTGTATTCCCAATGAACAGTGTGTATATATATACATGGCCCAGGTGAGCGGTTACAAGTGTGTGTGAGAGAGAGGGGGTGAAAAGACACCCCGTGGATTAATCCCTAATTGATCACTAAATAATAATTCTTAACACTCCCCCTAGATCAATTAACTCCTTATAGTCTTCACTGTTCGTCTATTATGCATATCTCCTCTCTATTAATTAAACAAACACCTATTTAAACATTTTCTAGGCTGCAAGATAGCAGCCACTTGTTTTGACTATAACTAGAGTTATACACATCCAAACAATACGATTGTGGACTTTATGGAAAGCTTATGAAATTTCCTACAACTTTCTTTTAATCATCTTAAGGTGATTCAGTAGCTATTTAGGTCAAACAATTCAATCTTTTAGATCTGTCTAGAGGATAAGCAAATCAGACTGCAACTTCTAACATCTATAACTCTTAAACCATTAGGTCTATAACCATAAAAGTTTAGGACAAGAAAGATAAGTAAGTTATCTACAATTTTTTTATTAACAAGTTTCACAGAAAAGATCATTATCATCATGAATTTATCATCACAACAGAAACTACTCATGCAGCCATTTAACTAGCTGCCTATAACTAATTAATTCCAGGCACAACTACTAATATCAACAAATCATATGCATCACAAGCATCCTAGAAAACATCATGGTAAAATCTCAATAACTTATTTACATGCATTTATTAATTTCCTTATATAATAAGGTGATTTAAAGGATAAATATTTTCATTGCTCAATAAATTCTAAGAAAATTACAGTAGCCTACATCTGACCCAATAGTCTACTATACAAATTTTATGCAATTTAGATAAGTAAGCAACCTCTACAAAAATGACAAGTTGCATAGGTTTATTTTAGCAAAAATAGTTTAGCCTAGTGAAAAGTGTCAAACAACAGATTTCATATTTTTCTTATTTTCATTCTAGCACCATAACACTGTGTAAAAATTTGCATGATCATAAATTATGTATTTTTACCCCATTTATTTTCACTAGAAACTAGCAATTAATCAAGGTTAAATAGGAAGACCATATTTCAAGTATTCCTATTGTAAGTTTAGCATTTTTTCTAGCTAGATCATATCAACACAAGATCAGCAAAATTGAACTCACAATTTTTGCACTTCCCTACCTTAAGATATGCATTTTACAACATGGAAACAAATTTAAAAGCACTTATCTAGATCAATTTAATTCTCCTAGAAAAATATCTCAAACAGTAGGTTTCATATTTTTATCAAATAGTACACTTCATGAAGAATCCAACAAAGTTTGTTTCACCTAAATTGGACACTCGTAGCTCAAGATATAAATTTTTGAAGTTTGCATTCAAATCTGTGAAAATAAATCAAGAAAAACATTTCAAATAATGACTGAGAGCTGGGACCCACGGGTCAACGGGACCCACACGTCAGCGACACAAGAGCAGAGCGTGGCGTTTGACCAGCCATATCTCACCGATGGCGAGGTCTCCAGCGAAACCACCACCACCATCATGCTCCCTTCATCAACCCGCGTCTAGTGGTGTAGGTGGTTGAGCTGATTACGGTGGTTAGACACGGTGGCGGTGAGCATGGCGGCGCAGTAGAGGTGCGCGGCAATGCCATTGCCGTTCTTGGCAATGCCGAGCTCTCCTGAGCTCAGTTAAGGCTTCAGGGTGACCTACGTGATGACCTAGGCTAGGGTTAGGGTTCATCAAAGCACCGGATAGCTCGGCCACGTGCATGGTGGCACGGTGGTGTGGTGCGGTGCATGCAGTTCCAACGGCTGCGTGCATGGTCAATGGGACCCACACGTTAGCGACACAGGAGGTAGAGTGGCTCACAGCGAAGCTATGCACGTGATGGATTGGATGGAGATGCGGTGGTGGTGGCGCGCAAGCTCGGCAAAGGCACGGCGGCGATGGCGACGGTGGGTCGGCTCGGCTACGAGAGAGCGAGAGTGAGAGAGGTAGGGCGAGAGAGTGAGAATGGGAGAGAGAAGCAGCGTCGCCTCCCTTTACCCCCTCTGCTGGCCAGACCGACCGGGCTAACGCTGGCAAGCGGCCACCACGCCATGTGAGAGGCCTGTCAGCAGTCGGTGATGACGCGCTCGGCCGGCCGATTCAAATCGGCCGTCAGGCCAACTGACATCACAAATTTGTACCACTATTACTCCTAATCCGTGCGGAATTAGTAAAAACTATATTAGTGAAAGTTGTAGAGCTATGTGAGATCTCCAACTTTGCTTTAGGGAGTAACATCTAATTTGTCATGGTTTTCAAAGTGCAAAGCTCCAAAGTGTGCTACTTTGAAACTGTAATCAGCTAATGACAGCAAAATTTTCTAAGTTTCAAAACAGCATTTTGTTGATTCTCGTGGGCCCTATTTGACCCTGTTAGGCACTAAATTAGCTCATGACCCTTAAATAAAGTTTGTTCCACATAATATAAGCTACAATGTTTATTGAGGGTGCACTACCATGCAAATACTCTATGCTATAGTTTGACTTTGGTCAAAGTAGGATTATGAAAAATGACATTTTGAGTAAACTAGGACTTAGAAGCAAAATTGGCCCATGTCATGAATACAAACATTGTTTCATTTTCCATCCTAGATATGTCTAAGGTGTTTTTGTGACCTCACAACCATTTCTTTCATTGGTCACACATGATCACAAGCATATGCATATATATAATCAACATCACATGTGATAAAGAGAAGGTGAATGAAATGAAACTTCACATTCTCATTCTCATGAATGCTTGGATGATGCTTGTGCTTATGAAATGCAAGTGCCAAATGCAAATGCTTAACACTAGGGTGTTACAATATAGCATATACCTTTGTGTTGACATTACCTCATCAAAAACTTTATATGAGAAACCTCAAAGGGAAAACTCACATAAAGAAAAGAGTACAATGCATCTTATGTCTCAATATCATCCACTAAAAACCCCTATGGGGAAAAATGGATGATATGACATAACCTTGTGTTGATATTGCCTTATTAAAAACTTTATATGAGAAACCCAAAGGGAAAAACTCATACAAAGAAAAGAGTGCAATATGATGTTTGCAACAAGTTATTAATCAGAGAGACTCTTCCCCTGATATTAGCAAACCTCAAAGTAAATTCATACCAATGCACTCAACACATAAGAAATATGGAGTATGGTAGACTTTGTGAATATCTCTGCGAGATTATCATAAGACTTAGTTTGCAAATGTTATAATGCCCATATTAACTATGGAATAGAACCATCTTAGTGCAAAATATTGCATTAAATATAACTTGTCTCCATCTACACAACACAAGTTGCATTACCTTTATAGATAATGGCTATTGATTCATAGAATCAACGCCACATAACTTCAATATGTGATATATCATTTTGTCAAGTTGTACACATTCATGTGAAGCCTTGTACAATACAATGTCAGAATGATTAATAGAATTGACCACTAAATGTCTATTTTAAGACTATCACAAAATGGTCTTTCCATATCCATGTAAAGCCTATTTCAATGATCTAGAATTTGGGGATCTTATATATAACCAGAATCATTATATCCACATAATTGGATCATGGATTACACCAGGACCACATGTGCTATTTAAGATATCAAAAGATATTATTAACTTCAATCCACCAACATTTGGTACGAGTAGCGCTGCTACTAGATAGCAAATCATTGCAAAAATAATATCTGGTCGGGAACTTTTGTAAATAGCATAGAGATAATGGACCACATGTCTGAAAGGTCCTAATATGGCTAGAGGGGGGGGGGTGAATAGCCTATTTAAAAAATCTACAAGATCACTAGAGCAATTTGATAAGTATGACAAACGGCGTAATGCAATTTTGCTCTAGCTCTACTAGGGTTACAAGCCACCTATCCAAACAATTCTAGTTGCTATAATCACTAGGCACACACAAGAGCTAAGTTGCTACCCGCTAGGAGCTCTCAAACTTGCTACACTAAAGAGCTCCACTAGATGAACTTAAGCTACAAAGCAAGCTCTTAATTCTAGCTATGCTAAAGAGTTTGCTACAACTAGTTTGTGGGAATGTTAATGAGTAAGGTGATTATACTGCCACATAGAGGAGTGAACCAATCATAAGATGACTACCAATTCAATCACTAGGAGAATACTAAGGGGCAAGAGACAACTGATTTTTCTCCCGAAGTTCATGTGCTGGCCGGCACGCTAGTCCTTATTGTGTTGACCAACACTTTGTGGTTTGATAGCTAAGAGGTGTTGCATGAACCTCATCCACACAATTAGACACCGCAAGAACATATTTACAAGAGAGGTAACTCAATGACACGAGAAATCCACTAGAGTTACCTTTTGGCTCTTCGTCGAGGAAGGTATAAGACCCCTCACAATCACCGGAGCCGGCCACAAACAGTCACCAACTCATGCCGAAGCTACTCCGCTGCTCCAAGCCATCTATGTGGTGGCAACCACCAAGAGAAACAAGAAATCCTTAGCCACAACGATCCTCAAGTGCCACTAGATGTAATCACTCAAGCAAATGCACTTGGAATCACTCTCAATCTCACTATGATGATGAATCAATGATGGAGATGAGTGAGAGGTGTCTGCTTAGGCTTACAAGGATGTCAAGTATGTCAAAATGCCAAGAGAGATACCATAGAGCCGGCCAAACACTATTTATAGACGTCCCTAAACGAATAGAGCCGTTAGAGTCAAGGGAGCCCGCTCTGCGTACTGACCGAACGTGCCGGTCAGGTTGACCGAACGTGCTCGAGCCAGCGTCCGGTCGACAATCTCGTGCCACATGTCACACCCTTTGAATTCCAATCGTCAATCTCCAAAGGTCAACTGAACAAGCGTCTTAGGGTTAAGTTATGACCGGACTCACTGCTCGAATGACCGGATTCAGAACCACATGACGTTAGATCATGTCCAGAGAGCATCTAGAGCCGATTTTTAGTGACTAGACACATCAGACCATAGGCGACCTGACACGCCCGTGCGTCCAGTTAGTGCACCGCTCGTGTGCGCAGCGCCCAAGGCTGATGTCATGGTACGTTAGCCACGACCTGATGTAGTACCTGAACATCTGGTCATGCATTGAACCCTGTGTCCGCTCGCTTAAAGAAGTGATCGGACGTGCCGATCCTTGTGTCTGGTCGCTCCACGACCCTCTTGGCTAGTGCAGCACTGTCACCTATAATTGATCGAACATGCCGGGGTGAGTTCGGTCATGCCACAGCTAGCATCTAGTCATGGACAGTGTCCTCCCTTTCTTTTTCTAAGTCCACAACCACTTCACCCTTGCTTCTAACTTGCTTACCACAAAGTGTAGAACTTGTGTGCATGTGTGTTAGCATTTTACAAGGGTCAAGCTTAGCACACTAGGTTACTAAATGCATATGCAAGAATCATGTCACCTAGTGGCACTCGATAAACCATTTAGCCAAAGATTTTCCATGTTTATAGTATGGCTATCGATCCTAAGTCACTCACACCCTCTATGGTGTCTTGAGTGCAAAACAAAAACCTATCATATACCTTTGCCTTGATCATCTTAGTTTTTGTTTTCTCTTTCTTCTTTTCCAAGTTGAGCTTGATCATCATGATTTCATGTCCACCTTCAACTCCATGGATCTCATCTTTCTCAATCACTTGGATTGCACCAACCTAGCTCATATCACAACACATGACAAAGGTTAGTGCTAGGTTTCATCAATTATCCAAAACCAAACTAGGACTTTTAATCTCCCCCTTTTGGTAATTGATGACAACCTATTTACAAAGATATTCAATGAAAACTTTTTGGATTCATGTTGCTTGCCCAAGCATATTACCATGTGTAAAGATTATGGACAAGTTTCATCAACCCAAATTGGTAGTATTAGCTCCCCCTACATATGTGCTAAGAGTTTGGATTTGAAAGCTTGCACATATGCATAGATTAGAAGTTTGGGAGAGTAATAGCTACCAAATGATGCTAAGGTGTAAAGAATGGAGCGTGATACCAATCGGAGTTGCCAATATACACCATCCTTAGCACTATTAGTAACTAGACATTCACAAAAACTAGAAAACCCCGTGAGATCAACATTATATGAAAGGGTCTAGTTTTACATGATAAGCACAAGTCTAGTTACTCTTCCTATGCATGCTAGTTTTCATTCATCATTCAAGTTACTACTAGCATACACCACACAAGCATGGATAGGGAATTTAAAAACTTGTGCCATGCAAGCAAACATATGTAATGCACATTCAATATGCAATATTCAAGTTTATGAGCTTGCTCCCCATACTTGTGTACTTCAAATTTTAATTGATCCCCTTACAATGTCATTTCATTTGTTTGCTCCCCTTATCTTACTATCTTTGTGAATTCTCTCCTCCTTTGTCAACAATTAGCACAAAAGGTGAGCTCAAATTTTAGATAGGTTGGGATGAAACCATGTGAAGTGAGGATCATTTTCCCAATTTAGTTCAATCTAGATCACATGCAAAAGATATTTAACTCGGTTTGATCCAAGGGCAAGCTTCTTCACACCTCCAAAAGAGGGTTATCATGCACCATGTTGAGTTAAACACTTATAGCTTATTTTCTAGATTAAACACTAGGTTTACAAGCCCACAAACATGTCATATGCTACCACTAGATCATTTCAAGCATATAAGCAATAGTGGTACCATACAAGCATCAAATTCATTTGATTTTCATGAATGAGCCTAAGATATGATAGGAATGACTAGATGCACTAACCAAGTTCTTAACAGTGGATGAATGACATGTCAATCATCTTTACCTTGCTTTGCTCGAAGGAGATGCATGTCAAATAGTGGGGGTGCATCAACACATATTGGAGAAGTCAAGTATGTTCAATTCATTCCTTAGCTTGCAAAACCTCTTCTCATCAAGTGGCTTGGTGAAGATATCGGCAAGTTGATCATCGGTGCCCACACTCTCAATACAAATATCCCCTTTTTGTTGGTGATCTCTTATGAAATAATGGCGGACATCTATGTGCTTTGTTCTTGAATGTTGAACTAGGTTGTTAGTGAGCTTCACGGCACTCCCATTGTCACATAGAATGGTACTTGTTTGAATTTGATTCCAAAGTCACTCAAAGTAGCCTTCATCCAAAGTAATTGATCACAACAACTATCGGCCAAAATGTACTCTGCTTCGGTGGTTGAAAGTGCTACACTATTTTGCTTCTTTGATGACCAAGACACAAGTGATCTTCCTAATATTTCACATGTGCTCGATATGCTCTTTCTCTCAACCTTGCATCCCACATAATCAGAGTCCGAATATCCAATCAATTCAAATCTTGCTCCTTTGGGATACCACAATCCAACATGTTGTGTATGCTTCAAGTACCTCAATATTCTCTTTGTTGCCTTCAAATGACTTTCTCTTGGTGAGGCTTGAAATCTAGCACACATGCATACACTAAACATCACTTCCGGCCTTGATGCGGTCACATAGAGTAGGCTTCCAATCATAGACCGATATATCTTTTGATCCACCATGTTGCCACTAGCATCACTATCCAAGCTTTCATTTGTCCCCATTGGTGTATTAATAGCTTTAGCATCATCCATTCCAAACTTCTTGAGCATGTCTTTGATGTACTTGCCTTCACTCAAAAATGTGCCATTCTTCATTTGCTTGATTTTAAGACCAAGGAAGTAACTAAGCTCTCCAATCATGGACATCTCAAATTCACTTGCCATCATCTTTCCAAATTCCTCACAAAAATCTTGTTTGGTTGACCCAAATATGATATCATCAACATAGATTTACAATACAAACAAGTCATTACCTATCTTCTTGGTGAAGAGAGTGGTGTCAACCTTTTCCATCTTAAATCCCTTAGAGAGTTGGAAATTCCTCAATCTCTCGTACCATGCTCTTGATGCTTGTTTCAATCCATACAAAGCCTTTCTCAACTTGTCAACATGGTTGGGTTTCTTCTCATCTTCAAAATCGGGAGGTTGCTCAACGTACACAAGCTCATTGATGTACCCATTGAGAAATGCACTCTTTACATCCATTTGGTACAACTTGATGTTGTGGGCACAAGCATAGGCTATCAAGATCCAAATTGCTTCCAATCTTGCAACCAGAGCATATGTTTCTCTAAAGTCAAGACCTTCAACTTGAGTGTAACCTTGAGCCACTAATCTTGCTTTGTTCCTTACAACTATCCCATCTTGATCTTGCTTGTTCCAAAAGACCCACTTTGTTCTAATCATATTATGATCCATAGGCCTCTCAACTAACTCCTATACTTGATTTCTCTTGAAGTTGATTAGCTCTTCATGCATAGCATTGTCCCAATCAACATCCTTCAAAGCTTCATCTATCTTCTTAAGTTCAATGGATGGCACAAATGAGAAATGTTCATAAAATTATGCCAATCTAGATCTTATTTGTACACCTCTAGAGATATCACCAATTATAGAGTCCAAAGGATGATCTCTTGCAACATTGGTTGGTTGGAGCACTTGCACTTGATTGCTTGCATTTGATTGATCACTTGGTTGGGATGATGAACTAGCCACTTGTTGTTGATCTTGCACTTTGTCAACACTAGCATTTGCTTGACTCTAATCTTGAGAACCACTAGCTTGCACATTTGAGTTAGAGAGCACTTGATTCTTGTCATCTTCAACATCAATCACCTCTCTAGACCTTATGTCACCAATGTCCATGTTCTTCAATACATTGATTAATTGAGTGCCTCTCGCATCATCTAGATTTTTATCTTCCTCTTGGGAACCATTGATTTCATTAAATTCCACATCATGAACCTCCTTAAGAGTACCACTAGTCAAATTCCAAACTCTATAAGCCTTGCTAGTAGTTGTGTAACCAAGCAAGAAACCTTCATCATATTTCTTCTCAAACTTGCTCAATCTAGTGCCCTTCTTCAAGATATAGTATTTGCAATCAAAAACCCGAAAATATGCAATGTTGGGCTTTCTTCAATTCAAGAGCTCATAAGGTGTCTTCTCCATCATGGGATGATAATAGAGACGGTTGCTATAGTAGCAAGCCATGTTGATTGCTTCAGCCCAAAATGAATGACTCACATTGTACTCACTCAACATTGATCTTGCTATGTCAACCAAAGTTCTATTCTTTCTCTCAACTAGCCCATTTGATTGTGGAGTGTACTTGGCCGAGAATTGATGCCTAATCCCAAACTCATCACATAAATCATCAACTCTTGTGTTCTTGAATTCACTTCTATTGCCACTTCTCACTTTCTTTATGGTTGTTTCAAACTCATTGTGAATTCTCTTGATGAATGTCTTGAAGGTTGCAAACACATCACTCTTGTCAACAAGAAAGAACACCCATGTATATCTAGTGAAATCATCCACGATCACAAATCCATATTTGTTACCACCAATGCTAGTGTATGTGGTTGATCCAAACAAATCCATGTGCAACAACTCAAAAGTCTTGGATGTGCTCATCATGCTCTTCTTAGGATGTGTGTTACCAACTTACTTTCTGGCTTGACATGCACTACATAGCCTACCCTTCTCAAATGTGACATCTTTCAAGCCTCTAACTAGATCATACTTAACCAATTTGTTCAATTGTTTCATTCCAACATGACCAAGCCTTCTATGACATTACCAACCTATGCTAGACTTAGTGAGCAAACATATTGACAATTGAGCTTCTCTAGCATTGAAATCAACCAAGTATAGATTCTCATATCTAAATCCCTTGAATATCAAGTTAGAGTCATCTACACTTATTGTCGACGAAATATGGTCGGCAGTCTACCTAGGGGTATGCCCAAGGTAGTAGATTATCAGCAGACAGATGCGCAAGCCCCAAACAAGATGGTGACGCAAGACAGACACGAGGTTTTATCCAGGTTTGGCCGCCAAAAAGGCGTAATACCTACGTCCTGCGTCTGATTTGTATTGCTGTATGTCAATGAGAGATGTTTTTTAGAGGGGTCCCCTGCCTGCCTTATATAGTCCGGGGGGCAGGGTTACAGATCTGGAAACTAATCCTAGTCAGTTACAATTGCCATATGTGGCCGGACAAGGATTCCTATTCTAACCGACCAGGATCCTGCTTGGTCGCCAAATCCGTCTTGATTCCTTGTGCGGGACTCCGATCAGGTGGACCGAGCCGCACGTCGTTTTTCGGGTGGACTGAACCCATTGATCCGGGCCAGCCCAAGCTTAGCCGTAAGGGTATAGAGGTTAATACCCCCACAGCTAGTCCCCGAGCATCATGTATTATGCTGCGACACGCCATTTTCACCTTCTCCGACAAGCGAGGCTTGGAACCTTGACGCCTCCGACCACCGTCATCACCGGAGAAGTAGGTTGTCCGAAGAATGTATGGTGCTCTTATAAAAAAAGAAAAGATTTCTGTCCTGAGAAGTGTGCCCACTTGTATTTCTGAAAAGAAATGTAAGTGGTCTTGAAGCATAGCATTCTTTAACATCAGAAGCGTAGGGGTCGAAAAACAAACACATTCACCGCAAGGTGAAGTGTGCCCACTTAGTCCCCGAGCCTGGTAGGAGGTGACGTAGGCACGTGGTGCCAGGGTCTAAAAAGAATTCATAGTTTAGTTGAAAACTGAATTGCCGTACAGGCAAACATGATGCACCGGCAGGTGCATCGTACCGACGTAGTCCCCGAGCTTGCTAGAAGGCAAAGTATGAGCCTTGTAGCAAGATCTAAAGAAATATCTCTTAACTGTATGTGAGTACAAATCACATGTAGCCAAGGAGAACCATTATTCAAGCAGTGGTCGGGGCAGTCCCTGAGCATATTAATGATCCTTTTAATCATTCAAAGCACAGGGGTCGATTTAAACAAACACATTCACCGCAAGATGAATTGTGCCCACTTAGTCCCCGAGCTTGGTAGTAGGTGACACAGGCACGTGGTGCCAGGGTCTAAAAAAAGAAACTCCGCTGAAGTTAAGAATCCAATTGCCGTACATGCCAAACAAGACACACCGGCAGGTGCATCGTACCGACGTAGTCGCCAAGCTTGCTGGAAGGCGAAGTATGAGCCTTGTAGCAAAGTCCAAATAAATGTCTCTCAACTGTATGTGAGTACAAATCACATGTAGCCGAGGAGAGCAAAACTCCAAGAAGTGGTCGGGAGAGTCCCCGAGCACAGCGGTTGTCATAGCAGCTCCTGAATACGGTAATAGTCGGAGCAGTCCCCGAGCACAACCGTGGTCGGAGCAGTCCCCGAGCACAAAAGTGATCCGGACAGTGCCCGAGCACGGTAGTGGTCTGGGCAGTCCCCGAGCACAGTAGTGGTCAGGGCAGTCCCCGAGCACAGTAGTGGTCAGGGCAAATCCACGATCGCGTGCGCTGCTTGTACTATTATTTGGTGTATTTATTTTTCTCTACTCTCTGCCAAGTCCAGTCTGACTAGTCTGACACGTCTGGTCGAAAAAGTAAATAGGTATAGTACGTCATTCTGTCTTCTTATTTTTTTTTTGGCAAACAGTCGGTTGACACCTGTATTGAGGTTCGTCGGTGTGGGCCCTCTTACACCATCAACGAAGAGGCGCGTACACTGTTAACGAAGGAGCGCGTTTATTGGCGCAGATTTCGAGGTTGTGTGAACAACCGTCTGCGGCGTGTGCGCACGACTCCCAATATTCTCGGGTGAACGAAACGACGGTGCCCTTTTGCTTTATATAATGTAGGTCTGGTAAGTTACCCACACCATTCCCCATTGTCATCCGCCGCCGCAACCTTCTTCTTCCTCCTACCGAACCCTATTCCCCCAAAAATCATCACCAATCCCCTCGGTCTCCCGCATCCACCCACTTAGTAAGGACGAACTAATGGCGAAGAGAGACGCCCAGAAGAAAGGCGAGGTCATGGCGAAGGAATGGTGGAAGTCGCGAAGCAACGAGCAGACCATCGAGGACCTCGTCGCCATGGGAGTGCTCCACAACAAGGCATTTGCGGGATGGCGTGCACCCGAAGGAGAAAGCTTCCCCGATCCACAACCATGTGAAATTGTGGTTTTTGAAGATTTCTTCAAACGGGGTTTTGGGATTCCAGTGCACCCTTTCCTTCAGGGTCTCTGCTTGTACTACAAGATTGGGATTTGCAATCTGCATCCCAACTCGATTCTTCTCGTCTCTACCTTCATCCATCTCTGCGAGGCGTATGGTGGCTTCCAGGCCCATTTTGACCTCTTTCACCACCTATTTTGCCTTCGGAAAAAGGGAAGTGGTGGCTCGAAGATCGCCGGAGGCGTCTATCTGAACTTGCGTGACGGCATGAAGGTTCAATACCTGCACTGTCCCTGGAACACCTCATTGGACGAGTGGTACAAGAAATGGTTCTACATCCGTGAAGAGCCGAACACCATCACTTTGTGCGACGTGGGGCTAATTCCAGAGAAGAAGAACAGCTGGTCGGAGAAGCCCGAGAACTTGGAACAGATAGCCGAACTGCTCGGGATGATCCCATGGGGAAGGCTTGATGGCCCGAGCGTGGTCGGCAACTTCATTAGCCGACGAATTCAGCCATGCCAGAAAAGGATTCATCCCGGCTTCGAATACCAAGGTGGCGCGGATCTGACAAGGACCAGGAAAGAGCCGCTCGACAAGACGGAGATCAAGGCCAGGATTGGAGAGCTGTTCAATCTGGCCGATCCGAATTATGTTGCACTGAACGCCATCGAGCACGCCTTCAAGCTGGCTCGACCTCCCCCAAAGGTAAATGACGCTTCCTTTTAACTGTAGAGTCATGTTGTATCAAGAAAATAACTGTCTTTTCCTTCATTTTGTGTCACAGTATAATGGCCGTGACCGGGCGGGAGTGTTCGTGTCGCCTCCCCCTGGTGTAGAATGGCCACAAGCTACCGGCCCAGCCGCCCAGACCAGCACCAGGACCGACGACGTTCACTGGGCGGTACTCGAGACCATAGAGGATGCCTCAACCAGAGCCGCTGGCAAGCGTCCGGCTGCCAGCAAACGGCGTCAAGCCATCTTCCCCCTATCGGACGACGAAGCAGAGGATGCTGACATCTTCCGGCTCGTCCCCCGAAAGAGGAGAAGGCAGGGGGGACCGACAGAGCAGGGTGGCTCCTCTGGACCAGTAGTGGTCACAGCACCGACCACTGCTGCACAGAGGACCGACGAAGGGAACATGCCGCATCATACTCCGACGCCCGTACCGGAGGTTGATCAAATCCCGGTGGGAACTGCCGAGCAAGCTGAGCAGGGACGGTCGAGGAGACGTTCCTTCGCCACATCCTTCCGCAAATCGAAACTGTAAGTATCCATATTTTTGATGTAAGCTTTGCATTTTGTACTGGATGCTATTGTCGTCTAAATTTGTCTCTGAATTCATTAGATCTCAGTCCACCGAAAACCCTGACCAGCTAGCTGGGTGCGGAACATCCTCACCAACAACGGCGGGACCAACTGCTCAGCAATCAGCCGTGGAGGAGCCCATGGCAGGGACTCCGCCTGGGTCTCAGCAGGCGGACGACCAGACGCCGGTCCCCGAGCAGAATACAAGTGCTCCAAGCACGAACCCTGACGAGGCGGTTACCACGGCGCCAAGGGAGCTGGATCTAGCCGAGGGGCAGCAGCCAGAAGTTGCCCGGAACATGGTTACTGACGCGACGGCTCGTGGGAAAGCCGTGGTGGTCGTGGAGTCTGCAAACGCCGGACCAGTGCCGCCTCCCGAACAGGAGGCTGAAGAGGATGAAGTAGAAGAAGTCCTGGGCCGTCCCCAAGATAGGCGACAACATGTATATGTATCGCGCTATCGGAACGATGAATGGGTCATGCACGAGGAAATCCCAGAGGTCGAAGAGACCTTAAGAGTCGAACGGGCGGCCAAGCGTCTGGTGACTGAAGTCCAGGTATATTTGGTTTTAGTCCTTGACCCTGTTGTGTAGTCGAACTGTCTGACGTAGCTTGTCTGTGTGCAGGACTTGATGAAAACTACAAGATACCGCAAAAGGTGCTTCGACCAGATAGAAGGAATCGTGATGACCAACAAGGAGCTGACGGCTGAAGTGGAGCGCCTACGGCGCCAACTTGAAGCCACCGACCAGGAGAGGACAGACCAAGAGGCACAGAACCAAAACCTAGTCGGCCAGCTCCAAAGCAAAGAACAGGAGAAAACAGGTAAGTGTTCACCGTATCATAACAAGTGCGGGACTTGTGTTGTTTTGTTTTTGACAGTAATAGCTGTAATGCAGGTTTAGAAGCTGAAGTGACCCGCCTCCAGGGAGAGAACAGCCGTGCGCTTGCAGAATGTGGTCGCCTGAAGGAGGACAACGAGAAACTGGCACGCCGCCAGTCGGAACTCCAAGACCACACTAACGGGATGAAGGACGACCTGAAAAGTAAGCACTCCAGACCACCTTTCTCATACAATTGCCCACATTGCCTTGTCGTATCATAACGTTTGATGTCTTGTACTGTTTTTAGTTTTGAAAGTCAATGCCAAGAGGCACCTTGAGGCCGTGATCAAGGAGCGTGACGACTGGAAAGCACAATGCCTTAAGGCCACCGAGGAGCGGGACACGTGGAGCAAGCGGTGCCAAGAAATGGCAACTGGCATTGTGCCCGTCCTCGACCTTATCGACCCGGTGCTCACAGAGGAAGAGCTAAGGACGCCTTAGCTCGGACTGGTCGAGAGATGCAAGCAAGCATGGGGATGGTTCCAAGACTTCGTGAAGGAGGCGGGTGAGTACACGGGTTCCCATGTGTTAAGCATGGTGCGTGCTCACTACCCCCTGATCGATCTCAAACGCTTGGAGGCTGGGTACCCGAAGGAGATAGACCCAGATAAGGCCGAAGAGCTTTGGACGGCCCAGCTGGACTTGTCGTCAAAGATAATTGGCGATATTAACCTGTGCGGAGGTGGGACAACACCTGTGCAGGGTATGCCATCGACAAGTCAGCTGGAAATGCCGTCGGCTGCAAGCCAACCGACGAAGCCTGCGGTCTCGACCAGCCAGGCACCGGCAGGGCCATCTCCTTCAGCTTGATTAGCTCAAGAGTCCTCAAGACTCGAGTAGGGTATCAGAGGCGACGAGCAGTAAATGCCCTGCTCGCCGACCAGCCAATGTAATAGGCTTAGAGCTGTAGAAGGAGGACATAGTTGTGTTATTGTAAACTTGAGCCTCTTCAGGCAAGCTTGTAATAACGTAACTGTATATCATTACAAGCTTGTTTGCTTTATGCAAAACGCGTTTAAGCTTGAAATTTTTTGTTGGTGTAACTAAGTGGGAACGTGTTAACGTTCGGTTTAGTTGTACCATTTTGCTCGACACATCATCCCGAGGGGTTTGTGCGGCCCTGGTTGGCATGTGGTCGGAGTGTGAGGTCACATGACCTATGCACACGTGGACACGGACAAGTCAAACCAGGGGGGACCTGCCAATCACCCGCAACGTAGAGAGCGGATCCCGTGCACGTGTTGGGAGGAACCGGAGACAGGACCTGCTCCGAAAACCATAGAAGGAGTGGTGGTCGGCTTGTACTGGCTAAGTCAGAATATCCATAAAATTCGTAGTGACACATTAGAGTGGTCGGAGAAATCATAATTGCTTTATTAAAATAAATCGAAAATGTAAGTAGAGTACATATCTCAGTAGTTAAGCATAGAATCGTCTAAGCTTGTCGATGTGCCATGAGTTCGGTACGTCCGTGCCGTCTAGATGAGCTAACCTGTAAGACGTTGGACGTGTGACTTCCTTGATCATGTAGGGTCCCTCCCATGGGGTTGTGAGTTTGTGGACACCAGCCTGGTTCGTCTTCCACTTCAGGACTAAGTCCCCGACCACGAAGAAATGCTCTTTAATGTTCTTGTTGTAGTACCTGTGCAAAACAGCAAGGTATTTGGCCGTGCGTACGCAGGAATCAAGCCTTTTCTCTTCTGCGCTGTTGACTTCTAGCTCCCGTACTTCGTCGACCTTGCCTTCGTCGAAGTTCTCTACCCGTGCTGATCTGAAAGCTATATCTGGTGGAAGGACTGCCTCAGCGCCGTAAACCATAAAGTATGGTGAGACGCCGGTGTTACGACTGGGCTGAGTTCGGAGGCCCCAGACAACGGCTGGTAACTCCTTGAGCCATCTTCCAGGAGCTTTATCATTTTCTCTGTACATCCTCTTCTTCAACGCATCCAAGATCATGCCATTTGCCCGCTCGACTTGTCCATTAGCTCTAGGATGTGCCACCGAGACGTATTTTACAACTATGCTCCTTTCATCGCAGAAGTCCCAAAAAGCGTTCCCGGTGAACTGAGTACCCAGATCAGTAATGATACTGTTGGGCACGCCGAAACGGTGGATGACCTGGTCGAGGAATGTGACAGCTTTCTCTGATGATGCCTGTACCAGAGGCATGTATTCTATCCACTTAGAAAACTTATCAATTAGCACGAAGACGCACGTAAATTTCCCAGGAGCTGGTTTGAAAGGCTCGATCATGTCTAGTCCCCAACATGCGAAGGGCCAAGAGGCTGGAATCGTCTGGATCTCATGTGCTGGTACATGGATTCTCTTGGAGAAGAACTGACAACCCTCACAGCGGCGGACTAGCTTCTCTGCGTCGGCCACTGCTGACGGCCAATAGAACCCTGCTCGGAAAGCCTTACCGACCAGTGTTCTCGAGGCCGCGTGGTTGCCGTAGGAGCCAGAGTGGATTTGGTCTAGGAGGTGCTCACCTTCCTCCTAGGTTATACATTTCATCAAGATTTCCTCCTTAGCGTTTTTGCGCCATAACTTGCCGTCGACGAGCAAATACTGCTTACTACGACGCATCAGGCGCTCATTTTCTGTTCGATCGATATAACCGCTACCATCTGTCAAGTACTTGATGAAAGGCGTTCTCCAGTCCGGCTCATGAGTGGTCGGAAGCGGCTCGATTGTGCTTGGCGCCGGAACCGTAGCCACTAATTGATGGTCTGAAACTTTGCTGGTCGTTGAATCTTCGTCTTCAATGGAAGGCGTGAGCAGGTCTTGGACGAATACGCCATGTGGGATTTTGGCTCGGGATGATCCTAACTTTGACAGCGCATCTGCTGCTTGGTTCTTGTCCCGGACCACGTGTATGTACTCGATGCCATAGAACCTGCCTTCCAGCTTTCTTATCGATTTGCAATATGCGTCCATCTTTTCACTGGTCGTGTCCCAGTCCTTGTTGAGTTGGTTGATGACCAGAGCGGAGCTGCTCCTTGGATGGTGACACGAAAAGAACTCCTGCTCCCGCACCATCAATGTTGAGAGAACCGTCGAAGTACATCGTCCAATATTCGTCGGATCCCGGAGAGGCAGGCGTGCTTAAGTCTGTCCACTCGACGATGAAATCGACGAGTGCCTGAGACTTGATTGTAGTACGGCTTGCAAATTCCAAGGAAAAGGGGCATAGCTCCATTGCCCATTTGACGATGCGCCCGTTCGCATCCTTATTGCGAATGATGTCCCCCAAAGGATACTCGGTCATGACCACCACATGATATCCATCAAAGTAATGTCTCAACTTTCGGGATGTTATCAGTATGGCGTAGAGCAGTTTCTGAATCTGCAGGTACCTGGTCTTGGATTCGTTGAGTACCTCACTAATGAAATAAATTGGCCGCTGTACCTTGTAGGCATGGCCCGGCTCGTCGCGCTCGACCACTATTGTAGTGGAAACCACCCGATCGGTTGCCGCAATGTAAAGTAGGAGAGTTTCGTCTTCTCTGGGAGCAGTAAGTACCGGAGGTGAAGTGAGGTATTGTTTCAGCTGCGTGAAGGCAGCGTCTGCCTCCTCCGACCACTCAAACTTCTCGGACGATTTGAGCAGTTTGAAGAACGGTAGTCCTTTTTCTCCTAATCTTGATATGAAACGGCTTAGAGCAACCATGCAACCGGTGAGCTTCTGGACATCCTTCACCTTTTTTGGGGGCTTCATGTCTAAGACAGCTTTGACTTTCTCCGGGTTAGGGCGTATGCCGTCGTAACTGACGACGTTGCCGAGCAGTATGCCAGAAGGGACACCAAAGATGCACTTCTTTGGGTTTAATTTCCATTGGAACGTATTAAGGGCTGCGAAGGTGCGTTCCAGATTGTCAACAAGGGTATGTGCTTCCTTGGTTTTGACAACTACATCGTCGACGTAAGCCTCGACGAGGCCGTCTTTTATCTCGTCGTTGAGGCAGGCCTGTATAGCGCGTTGGTAGGTAGCACCGGCGTTTTTGAGCCCGAACGACATAGTCATGTAGCAATAGGCGCCAAAAGGCGTGATGAAAGATGTCTTGATCTGGTCGTCCTTTTTGAGAGCGATCTGGTGATAACCAGAGTAGCAATCGAGAAAGGAAAGCAGCTCGCAACCGGCGGTTGAATCTACGACCTCGTCTATGCGAGGTAAGCCAAAGGGGTCCTTAGGGCAGTGTTTGTTGAGATCAGTGTAATCAACGCATATTCTCCATTCATTATTCTTTTTGCGTATGAGAACCGGGTTGGCTAACCATTCCGGATGATACACTTCTTTGATAAATCCGGCTGCCAAAAGCCGTGTAACTTCTACCCTAATCGCCTCCTTTTTGTCGCGAGCGAACCGTCGTAGCTTTTGCTTGATTGGTTTGGCTTTGCTGTTGACATTTAAGGAGTGCTCAATCAAGTCCCGAGATACACCGGGCATGTCAGAAGGTTTCCATGCAAACACATCCACGTTGCCCCTCAAGAACCTGACGAGCGCGTCTTCCTATTTGGGATCTAGGTCGGCCCCGATGAGGGCCGTTTTGCTGGGATCGCCTTCGACCAGCTGGATCATCTTGTGCTCCTTGGATCTAATGTTATTGCGCGGAGCCTTGAGCTCTGGGATCTCCAAGTGGTCGGCCGGGGTCTTCTTAGCGTCGAGCATGGTCTCGGCCATGCGAATAGAGAGGTCGTGGGCCTCTGCTATTTTGAAGCTGTCGTCCTCGCAGGTATAAGCTGCGTATACGTTGCCCCTGAGGGTTAAAACTCCTTTCTCAGTGGGCATCTTGAGCACCAGATACCTGTAATGAGGTATGGCCATGAACTTGGTGAGCGACGGTCGACCAAGAATAGCATGGTAGGTGCCATCGAAATCAGCGACCACGAAGTTGACGTAGTCGGTGCGGAAGTGGTCCGGAGTCCCAAACTGCACAGGTAGCGTGATCTGCCCGAGAGGTGTGGAGCTCTGTCCGGGGAGAACGCCCCAGAACTGTGCCTCGTACGGCTTCAGGTCTGCCTGGGCTATTTTCAGAGCGGGCAGGCTGTTCTTGAATAGTATGTCAATGGAGCTGCCGCCGTCGATCAGTACCCTGTCGAATTGAACCTTGTTGATACAAGGATCGAGGACCAGGGGAAAACGCCCTGGCTCGGGTATGGCGGCCCATTGGTCCTTCCTACTGAAGCAGATTTCACGGTGAAACCACGGAGGAAGCCGCGGATCGGTGAGAAGGTTGTCGGTCTTTGCCACGTTCAAGCAAGCGCGGGCGAGCAGCTTGCGTTCTCGTTTGGTCTCAATGGACACCTTGCCGCCGATGATGGTGTGCACGCGATCAGTCGGCTTGACGTATTTATGACGAGGATCTGCATCGTCGTCGTCGTTGTCCTCGTTGCGCTGTTCCCCCGCGTCGTTAAGCTTGTCGGACGTATCCGGAGCCTGTTGACGCGTGTAGATAGTCTTGAGGACGCGACAATTCTCTATGGTGTGGTTCAACTTGGGATGGAGCTGGCAGGGTCCTTTCAATGCTTTGGCGTAGTCGTCCTCGTAGTTTCGACGTCCGCTGCCCTTTTTCACGGTATTGACCTCGCCGTCGTCTTCCCGAGCGCGCTTGCTTCTGTAATCGTCACGGCAGTTGCGCCGCTGATTACGTTGATCACGGTGGTCACGGGAGTCGTTGCGCTGGTTGCGATGGTCAAAATTGTCGTTCCGACCATGATTGCTGCGGTAATCATCGCGGCGTGGAGGGTGGTCGGAGCGTGGAACCCTTGCTGCTTCTTCAACGATTATCTTTTTAGCGTCGTCAGCATCCGCGTATTTCTTGGCGGTGGCCAAAAGCGCTGTGACTGATTCGGGTCTCTTCCGGAGGAGCTTGTCTCTTAGGGCGTCATGGAAGCGGAGGCCGGTGATGAAAGCCTCGATTGCTTCGTTGTCGGAGATTGATGGGACCTTGATGCGCATCTCCGAGAAACGCCGAACGTACTCGCGCAGTGGTTCATCCTTCCGATCTCGGATCCGCTGCAGATCGTACTTGTTGCCGGGTTATTCACAAGTAGCGATGAAATTGTCGATGAAGGCCTGCCTGAGCTCCTGCCAAGAGTCAAAATAGTTCGCTGGCAAGCTAACCAGCCATTGGTGACCTGCATGACCAACAGCGACTGGGAAGTAGTTAGACATGACGTGCTCGTCGGCCATGGCTGAGCGGCATGTAGTTTCGTAGAGCATGACCCATAATTCGGGGTTTTCCTTGCCGTCGTACTTCTGAAGCTTCTCGAGCTTGAAATTCTTGGGCCATATGACTTGGCGCAGGTGTGGAGTGAACTGCTTCAGACCCGGCGGACCGTGGGCGGTGTCATACTCCATACGGCGATAGCTTTCATGGGATGCACGATCGTCGGCTCTCTGGTTGATGCGAGCACGCAGATCACGTCCGCCGAGGTAATGGCGGAGATCGTTATTGCCATCGCGGCGATCTCGATTGCCATCTGGATTAGCCCTGCGACCGTGGTTATCACGGCGATTGTCGCGGTTATCTCGGCGGTTGTCGTCTCGAACGTCGTGGCGGTTATCCTCCCGACGGCGGTTGTCGTCCCGACCACCATCATGACCACCGTTTCCGCCTTGACGGTTGTCTGATGGGTCGTTAATGCGCGAGCCACGTTGGTTGAGTGGCTGTGAGTGACTCGAGTATTGGCGGCTGTGGCTTGATTCGACAGAAATGGATGGGGCCCGGGCTTGATTCATCTCCGCGGTTTGAGCCACAGCAGCTGTCAGATAAGCTTGTATGTCATCACGGACTGCTTGGGTCTCGGGAGTGTTGGGCAACCGCTGCATTGTCGCCATGGCGATGGCCACGTTGGCGCTTGGGGTCTTGAAGACCTGTTTGTCCCCCACCCTGTTGAAAGCATTGTTGAGGTCACGAGGTCGGAGTCTTATGCGTTGTGCCTCCTGGTCTGCTTCAGCTTCGATTTGCCGGCGATTAAACCGGTCGATATTGCGTGCTTCGCGTGCAGTCTTTTCTTGTTCTGTTTCGCCAACTGCTGGCGGCTCGTCGTTGCTGACAACATGGATCAAATCCCCTCGTCTTGGCGGGAAAGACGGAAATTGGGGGAAACCCAGGGCGTGGTCTGGTAGATCCAGATCGTATTTGACGCCTTCATCTTCGTGACGCTGAAGCTCGGTGTGGACAGATGCGTTGGATGCGACGCCGGATGAGGAGCTGGAGTCACCCTCTTAGACTGTGTGGACGGATCCTTCTTGATAATCTTCAATCCGGACCATGTTTACGATGTTGCATGGCTTTGGCCGAGATCGGTGGATAGAACATAGGTCCGAGCGGCGTCGTAGGTTGTACGCGTAGCTGGAGGCAGCATTTCGCAGGCCGTAGGGCTGGACCTGGTGGTTCTCCGTCGGGACTTCGTACTCGTAGAGTCGGAGACCCGTCGCGAAGGCTGGCTGGCGACGAGCGGAGCGCCCCTCAGGAGTAGATACGACCACAAGATCTGTTCCAAGCCGTGCAGGATGACTGGCCCGAGCCAGTCGGATAGATCTGTTGTGAGGAGCTGTTACCTGCTCATTAGGTTGGCTTTGAATCGTACTTACCAGAGCTAGGGTTTCAGCGAGTTTGATGCCGACCCGATCGATGGAGTCGTGCAGGTTGGTGTCGTCGATCTGCTTTCCTCTGTAGCGGGGAAGCGGATGACGGGTTGTCGGCGTGGCTGTGGGCGTGGTCGGAGCTAGATGTACCGTGGTCGGAGCCAGATCCATCGTGGTCGGAGCCGTGGTCGTCGTGGTCGGAGCCGTGTTCACCGTGGTCGGAGCTGTGTTCACCGTGGTCGGAGCCGTAGCCGATGCAGGTGAAGTAGTCGTCGACGCGGGTTGAATCCACGCCTCCTCCGTGGTCATGGCGATGGAGACGCCAGGGCCGGTAGTCCAAGTGATCTGGTCGACGATGAACGTGAGGCCGTTGGGCGTAGCCATGGAGCCGAAGATGATGACCATCTTGTTTGCTTGGAGAGCAGTACGCACACCCCCTACCTAGCGTGCCACTATCGATGAAATATGGTCGGCAGTCTACCTAGGGGTATGCCCAAGGTAGTAGATTATCGGTAGACAGATGCGCAAGCCCCAAACAAGACGGTGACGCAAGACAGACACGAGGTTTTATCCAGGTTCGGCCGCCAAAAAGGCATAATACCTACGTCCTGCGTCTGATTTGTATTGCTGTATGTCAATGAGAGATGTTTTTTAGAGGGGTCCCCTGCCCGCCTTATATAGTTCGGGGGCAGGGTTACAGATCTGAAAACTAATCCTAGTCAGTTACAATTGCCATATGTGGCCGGACAAGGATTCCTATTCTAACCGACCAGGATCCTGCTTGGTCGCCAAATCCGTCTTGATTCCTTGTGCGGGACTCCGATCAGGTGGACCGAGCCGCACGTCGTTTTTCGGGTGGACTGAACCCATTGATCCGGGCCAGCCCAAGCTTAGCCGTAAGGGTATAGGGGTTAATACCCCCACACTTATGATCTCTACATCATCCACACCAAATATGCACTTAAAACCAAGATCACACAATTGAGCTACTGACAATAGGTTAAAGTTCAAGGTCTCTACTAGTAGCACATTGGAAATGCTCAAGTCATTGGATATTGCAATCTTACCAAGACCTTTGACTTGCCTTTGCCATTGTCACCAAATGTGATACTATCAATCCCATTGCTCTCATTCGCATTGATTGAATTTAACATTCTTGAATCACCGGTCATGTGTTGTGTGCACCCACTTTCAAGCACCCAATGCCTTCCTCTGGCTTTATAATTGACCTACAAAAGAAGATCAATTCTTTTTAGGTACCCAAACTTGCTTGGGTCCTTGAAAGTTAGTTACCAAGGTCTTTGGTACCTAAATGGCTTTCTTCTTTGGGCCCACAATTGGTGTACTAATGAACTTAGCCTTCACACCATTAGCACCCTTAACAAGCATGTAGCAAGAATCAAATCTAATTGAGGATACATTAGGTTGCTTGTTCTTGTTAGTCTTGCAATATTGCTCTATATGCCCAACTTGCTTCCATCTATTGCAAAACCAACCATTGCCCTTCACAAAGCTAGCTTTGGGAGTGACAAAGGCCGCCTTGCCTTTCTTGGGGGTATAGCCTAATTCCTTTTTGTTGAGAGAAAATCTTTGGCTACCCAAGCACTTTAGCAAGCGGGCATCTCCACCATAGGCATTGGCTAAGGTACGAGTGAGCTTATTCACCTCCTTCTTGAGGGTCTCATTTTCCACCATTAGTGAGGCATCACAAGTGAAACCATTACTCAAAGGTGAAGTAGAAATAATAGTGCTACAAGGGTTAGTGGGAGCAACAACAATGGGCTTATAAAAAGATTCATCAATAATATCACATGTTAGTCCCACATCACAAGACACAATCACTTGCTCTTTCTTGGCTTCCTCCTTCTTGACTTGCTTAATGAGACAGGAGTGAGCCTTTTCAAGATTAGAGTGAGCTTTGCCAAGCTTCTCATTGGCTTCCATTAGCCTCTCATGAGTGGCATTGAGCTCATCAAAGGATTGCTCAAGAAATTTGACTTTCTTGCGTAATTCTTTGCACTCCTTTCTCTTCATCTCAAAGCAAGTGTGCACTTGCTCACACATGTCCAAGAGCTCCTCCTTGGTGTACTCATCATCATCATCACTCCTACAATCATCACTTTCACAATCATTATCGCTCACATCATATTTTACCTTGGTAGGCTTTGTCATGAGGCATGTCAGTAGAGTGTCGAAGATGGAAAGCTTGTTGTTGATGGTGATGCTTGCTAGTGCTTTCTTGATAGATTTCTTGTCATCATCACTAGAGCCGTCACTATCCAAAGAGCCATCACTATGCCAAGTGACCACATAGCCTCCACCCTTCTTCTTCTTTTGGAAGGTCATCTTCTTCTCCTTCTTTTCCTTTTTGTGCTTCTTCTTCTCATCCTCATCATTGTCACTATTATAGAGATAATCCGCTACAACATGATCAGGGCTCTTGCAATTGTAGCATCTTCTCACATATTCTTTGCTTTTGGTGTGATCTCTTCTCTTTCTTGCACCATAGCCCTTTGAAAGCATCTAGGCCCCTAGTTGGGTTTTGGTGATTAATGATGACATGAGATTACTATGACTAACGTGTGTTTTGTAGAGGCAATTTGAGTTAGGTCATGGTAATGGAAATTGGTTGGGCAATTATGGTTGTCATGCCCCTGACGATGGAAATCGTTTCGGTTTTCAAAGGATGGACGACAAGGTTAAAGATGGACTAGTTCTAAGTGTCGTTTGGTGTTGGAGAGACACTTAGAGTAGTTTAGGACTTTGTTCTTCCTTTGGTCATACTATTAAGGGGGTATGGACTAGTAGCTTAACCTAGGTAAGTCTAGTGGGTTAGGTGTGGTGCACACTTGTCAAACCTAGCACTAGGTAGCTTAGGAATAGCCCTAAGATCAATTGGAGTCAACTTTATTCACATAGGATTTTGAGTTGGAAGTGAATGGAGGGTCAAATGACTGATTGGACGCTGGTCTGGTTGTGACCGGACGCTAGAGGGTGAGTCCGGTTAGTTTATTTGATCAACTGCAGTTGTCTGGTACTATCCGGACGCTGAGTGGAGGAGCACCGAACGCTAGGGTGCCTACGCCTGATCAACTCCAAAGAGGTTCTAGAAAGGCTTTTGCTTGACCGGACGCGTCCGGTGGGTACTGATCGGACATTGGGGTGCCTACGTCCGGTCAACTCTAGTAAGGTTCCAAAAATGGTTTTTCTTGACCGGACATGTCTGGTTGGTGCTGACTGGATGCTGGTCAGAACTTAACGACTCTTTCTGACATAGTGGCGGACATAACTGACCGGAGCGTCCAGTCACATTGACTGGTGTGTTCGGTTAGCCTATAGAGTGATGACTCAGCCTCCAAATGTTATGTTTTGAATGAGGGGTATAAATACTTACTCCACTCATCCATAGGAGGTCTCTTGTCCATTTGTTTAGCTGAGAAATACGGGAGAGCAAGAGCCTAGTGAGGTGATTGAGATTTGAGAATCCAAGGTTAAGGACCTCATTAGTGAATAGAGAGTAGCAAGTGTGCATCCACCTTTCTCATTAGGCTTGTCTTGGTCAAGTGAGAGTTTGAGCTATTACTCTTGGTGATTGCCATCACCTAGATGGCTTAGTGGTGATTGAGAGCTTGGTGATCATCCAGCGGAGCTTGTGGATGACCCAAGTCATGTTGTGAGCGGTTGTGGGTGATTTATCATGATGGAGTGTCAAAGAATCAGCTCGTAGAGAGCACTTGATCCTTGCACGGATCAAAGGGGAGGTACACCCTTACGTGGGTGTTCCAATGAGGACTAGTGGAGAGAGGCAACTCTCCGATACCTCAGGAAAATATCATCGTGTTCCTTTCCCTCTCTTTACTTTGAGCATTTACATTTGAGTAATTCATTTCATGTCTTTACATTCCTAGAAATTGCTATGCTAGAGTAGGATTGGAACCTAGGGTGCAAAACTTTTTTGCGGTAGAAAAATAGAAACACAATCTAGGCACAAGGGGTAAAGTGGGCTAAGTGTAGGACTTAATTATTGCATAAAATTTAGAATTAGCCTAATTCACCCCCTCTTGGGCATCTTGATCCTTTCACCCTTTTTCTTCATGAATTTGCCCATCTTGCGCACAAATAGAGCCATGGCCTCATCATCAATGTCACTAAGATCCTCATATCACTTGATTCTTTCTTGGACTTGCCCTTATTCTTGGATGATGAGCTAGCCTTGAATGCTACACTCTTCTTCTTCTTGTCTTCATCTTCCTTCTTATCATCCTTGTCAACCCCCTCCCTTTCCACATGGTATGTCTCTTGTATCATGACATTATGTTGTACTTGGTTAGGGGTAATCTCCTTCAATCATCCTCTTATGATAAGCAATCTCAATATCTTAAATCTTGGAGGTAAGCACATCAAGAATCAATGAGAGACATCATCAGCATTGATCTTCTCTTCCAAAGCCTTCAAGTCATTGATAATTACTTGCAACCGATGGAACATCTCCGGAATGCTCTCATCATCCTTCATCTTGAAGCTTGTCAACTTGTCCTTGAGGATGTACAACTTGACACTCTTCACCACCAGTGTGCCCTCATATGTTTCCTCCAATCTCTTCCATACCTCATTAGCTCTATCACAATCATTTATTTGCTCAAACACCTTGGAATCAATGGCATTGTATATGGTGTTGAGAGCCATTGTATTGCATTGCTTGTTGTCCTTGTCTTGGTTAGTGAGATTGTCGGGATCAAAGATAGCATAGTCACTCTTGATCACATCCCACACATGATCATTGATTGAACCAAGATACATCTTCATCTTTCTCTTCCAATAATCATAGCATGTGCCATCAAAGAACGGTGGTTTGCCCCCCACATGGTTGAACACAACTTAAGCCATCTTTTATGCACTGAGGTTGTTAAGCCTTACTGAAATGGTGACCATGGCTCCAATACCACTTGAAAGGTCCTAATATGGCTAGAGGGGGGGGGGTGAATAGCCTATTTAAAAAATCTACAAGATCACTAGAGCAATTTGATTAGTATGACAAACGACGTAATGCAATTTTGCTCTAGCTCTACTAGGGTTGCAAGCCACCTATCCAAACAATTCTAATTGCTATAATCACTAGGCACACACAAGAGCTAAGTTGCTACTCGCTAAGAGCTCTCAAACTTGCTACACTAAAGAGCTCCACTAGATGAACTTAAGCTACAAAGCAAGCTCTCAATTCTAGCTACACTAATAAGCTTGCTACAACTAGTTTGAGGGAATATAAATGAGTAAGGAAGATGATTATACCGCCATGTAGAGGAGTGAACCAATCAAAAGATGAATACCAATTCAATCACTGGGAGAATACCAAGGGGAAAGGGACAACTGATTTTTCTCCTGAGGTTCATGTGCTTGCTGGCATGCTAGTCCCCTTTGTGTCGGCCAACACTTTGTGGTTCGGTGGCTAAGAGGTGTTGCACAAACCTCGTCCACACAATTAGACACCGCAAGAACCTACCCATAAGTGAG
The DNA here is from genome assembly GCF_019320115.1 of Miscanthus floridulus. Classification (NCBI taxonomy): domain Eukaryota; kingdom Viridiplantae; phylum Streptophyta; class Magnoliopsida; order Poales; family Poaceae; genus Miscanthus; species Miscanthus floridulus. The sequence goes on along the minus strand of NC_089582.1, from coordinate 34,464,122 downwards.
GTAACTCAATGACACGAGCAATCCACTAGAGTTACCTTTTAGCTCTCTACCAGGGAAGGTACAAGACCCCTCACAATCACTAGAGCTAGCCGCGAACAGTCACCAACTCATGCCAAAGCTCCTCCGCTGCTCCAAGCTATCTAGGTGGCTGCAACCACCAAGAGAAACAAGAAATCCACAGCCACAATAATCCCCAAGTGCCACTAGATGCAATCACTCAAGCAAATGCACTTGGAATCACTCCCAATCTCACTATGATGATGAATCAATAATGGAGATGAGTGGGAGGTGTTTGCTTAGGCTCACAAGGATGTCAAGTATGTCAAAATGCCAAGAGAGATACCTTGGAGCCAGCCAAACACTATTTATAGCCGTCCCCAAACGAATAGAGCTGTTAGAGTCAAGGGAGCCCGCTCTGCATACTGACCGGATGCGCTGGTCGGGTTGATCGAATGCGCCTGAGCCAGCGTCCAGTCGATGATCTCATGCCACATGTCACGCCCTTTGAATTTTGATCATCTTTCTCCAATGGTCAACTGAATAGGCGTCTTAGGGTTAAGTTATGACCAGACCCGCTGCTCGAATGACCGGACTCAGAACCATACAGTGTCAGATCAAGTCCAGAGAGCATCTAGAGCTAGTTTTTAGTGACTGGACGTGTCAGGTTAGAGGAGACCTAATGCGCCCAAGCATCTAGTCAGTGCACTGCTCGTGCATGCGGTCATCCAAGGCTAACGTCATGGTATGTCAGCCACGATCTGACTAAAAACTGGCTCTAAACCCTACGTCCTCTCACCCAAAGAAGTGACCGTATGCACCGGTCCCTGTGTCTGGTTGCTCCATGACCCTCTTGGCCAGTGTAGTACCATTGCCTATAATTGACCGGACGCATCGAGGTGAGTCCGATCACCCCGCGTCCAGCGTTCGGTTGTGGACAGTCTCCTCCTTTTCTTTTTCAAAGTCCACAACCACTTCACCCTTGCTTCTAACTTGCTAACCACAAAGTGTAGAACTTGTGTGCACGTGTGTTAGCATTTTTCAAAGCATTTTACAAGGGTCAAGGTTAGCACACTAGGTTCCTAAATGCATATGCAAGAATCATGTCACCTAGTGGCACTCGATAAACCATTTAGCCAAAGATTTCCCCTCTTTATAGTACAACTATCGATCCTGAGTGACTCACACCCTCTATGGTGTCTTGAGTGCAAAACAAAAACCTATCATATACCTTTGCCTTGATCATCTCAGTTTTTGTTTTTATCTTTCTTCTTTTCCAAGTTGAGCTTGATCATCATCATTTCATGTCCACCTTCAACTCCATGGACCTCATCTAGCTCAATCACTTGGATTGCACCAACCTAGCTCATATCGCAACTCATGACAAAGGTTAGTGCTATGTTTCATCAATTATCCAAAACCAAACTAGGGCTTTTGATGTCCCAATATCTCATCTCAATCACTATGGCATAAAACAATCTTCCTCTATAATGATGTAGAACAACCATAGGATACCTTCATATTGAATCACTCAATATGATCTAGATATAGATAGTTTTTCATACAAAATACTGAGAGAAGATGCTTGGATTATAAACACAAAATGAAATTTTGGTTTAGTCTGTATCTTCCATCTCAAACTTCATCTTTAGATTATAACGTGCTATTAACATGTGTTCATCACAAATGATGTCAAGATTATTGACTATCATATAACACTATGAAATCCAATCAAGAACTTCAAAATGAACACCACGTGTAATCAATCTTGTATCCCTTCAGTTTAGGAAATACACAAAGTCGATTGTACCAAATTTGACTTAACTACTTTAAGCCATATATTGACTTAAGCAATACACAATATGTGTTGTGATTTTATGTATGAGGGTTGGGTATGTGAACTCCTTCCTAGAAGCTTCACAAATACACCAAATCAAGGGATCATATAAATATATGCAATCACTACATCTATCAACTATCAACTGCAACGATAGATGCTTTTGTACTACTAATCAAAAGATAGTATCAGAAATTTATAACTTACTATGGAGAATAATTTGCATTAAAATCAATGCCTGGGCTTTGCGTAAACTCCTTGTGCTACTAGTCTTGCTTTGATCTCACCACCACATTGTTCTCAATCCATTCTAGGATGAAAACACTTTTGTACCTACAGTAAAGGTACCATGAGGTGTTGGCATCATAGCCCAAAACACCTCTTTTCTAGCGAGCAAGACTACCTCTGCATGTATTACATCACTCAACAAGTTCCAGTAAGAGTGAGCAAAGCACTTTGCCATAGTCTTATTGACTGGATGACTTGGAATGTTGTATATAGTTTATTTAGAGAAGTACGTGTCAACACATGTAGCCTTTCTATGATATAATTCTGCGATCCATCAAAACTCAAAGTACCCTGAATGACTCATCGTGACTTCCTAAAACGAGAGTCAGGGCTTCCTGATATCCTAGCATCAGCATTTAGGTGCACCTCTGAGCTAGGTTTGTGGATGACATCCATCCACTGGGTAATAACCAAATTTTGCCCACAAGGTGTCGCCTACCATAGGTTGACATGCATTTACTATCTTATTAGAAGGAAAACCTTCTATTGCTAGCATGAATAATCCTGCTTTATGGCCATACTTCTCCCCCTCTTATTTACAATTGGGAGTTGAGTGGGTTTACTTGGTACCACCACTCTTTCTGACACATACTTGCAATGAATTAAAAAGTTTATAAGACACCTTAGTAATCAGTAAATGCATTTGGCAGTTTATTTGTAATATTATGCAAATCAACAATTCTTTGAACTCAACATTTAGTACATGATCCTGAGCTTGAAATGCCTTATGCATTCCAAATAATTTCCTGGCATTATGTATGGTACATCAAATCTTCCCCTAATTCCTAGAAATGCTCATTATCAAAATAAAACTAGCATATGGGTTGTAAATAGATCCTCCATAAGAGATCTAAATACTTAACAATCGATGAAGATTGAAATCTCACATTGATCCCCAGTTTCCTATGTGTACCCATCAATGTATGTTGTGGTGGTGAGATTGGTACGTATACAACGTACTCAATCTTACACAAATAGGAAATCTTCTTGGATTCCCACGTACTAAATGCATATGGGGGATATGCAGTTAATCTCAAATCAGGAGTGTGTAAATCTACCTAACCCCAACACGAAGTTGGCAAATAGCAATTCACTAACAATGGTTCTGCTATGACCTTGATGTCATACTCATAGATTCCATTTATCCTTTTGGATATGTAACTAAATTCTTGTTATACTAAACAATCGTCATTGTTGGTATAAAAATTTAGTAGTGTTCAGGATAATGAGCTCACAACAAGAGCCATTATTTACCAAATGCATGGCTGAGTGTGGATACTTTCACACACTCTAGATCATCTTATAGATGTATCTTTACAACCATGAAATGCCTGAACTATCCATACAATCTTTGTATCGGACCCATACATATTCTCTTGAATATGATCAAGGAATCTAAGATATTTAATCTAATTTTAAGATAAGAGGGTCTTAAAATCTATTTCCCTTGTGACACTTATCGTATCCACACTTTGGGAAAATCTAAACCAAAAGAATTGCCAATAATTTTTCACCTCATCCCATATGATGGCCATGTTGTTCATTCCAAATCCGCAATGCATCAACAGTGTGAAAATTTATCTTACACGCAACATGTTGTACAGGGATGGTTGTATGCATAATACAACCAAAATGAGACTTATCTCATTACTTATATGCCATATCCAATGTTGTCCTTTTATGTTCACATATGAAAATACATTTGGATATCTCTATAATTTTGAAGGATGCGAGTTGAATTGGGACATAATTAAATATCCTCAATTGCTAACTCAGTATCTAAGAAAGAATGATAGTGGCAAAATAGGCCAAACAATCATTGCATTGCATCAGCGATGGCCAAAATATTCCCTCTTCTTGTCATAAGAACTAGGAACATTTTGCTTCCCTAGTTATAGAGTTTGTGTTACAAATGCCCACTAGGTACATATCATTCCACATTGGAATGATTCCCGTACAATCTATATATGACAAGAGTTTGATGAGATTCTCGTCTAATATATAAAAATTCATAAATATTGCCGAGTATCAAATACATCGATATGATACCCACAATAGTTATGCGTTGACAACACAAATATTACAAACATCTTCGATGGACATTATCACATATTATCAATGGACGATGAGATTATCCCAAATCTCAAAACAAATCATTCAAAGCATATTCGATGATCATGTTGTCCATCTATGTGATGTTCTCTTTACGAGAAGAGGAGAAGTGTTGTTATGTGATCCCATAAGGTCTAGCATAAACAACCAACCTCCTATGTGGCTTCAGATTTTAAGATTGAAGCACCCTTCATATCTTATTTCTGTAGCTCATGTTTCATCCCTTATAGAATGTTGATATAGATCAACTACAAATTTAAGAGTATGACATTGTTTAGCGCTATGCTAAACACAACCACATATATGACATTACTCTTTGTCATTCTTGGGTTCACATTGTCATCACTCATATTGCACATTAGGCCTTTTGCTTTTACTAGTGGAAGCAAATTGTATGAATAATATGATCATAGTCTTCAATAGTTTGAAAAATTAGAGACATGATCCACTCATGATTAGCCTCAAGCTATATGAGTTTTCTTTATTGTTCATAATACTCCTAGAGTATGACACCAATTATGTGCATTTCTTTCCATAAGATAATCTTATCGATGATCTTTATGGATATAGTACCTTAACTATAGTAAAGCACAATTTCATTTGATCTATAATGAAAGCAACCCCTAATTGAGGTTCATTAAATGCTTCCATTAGTTCATGGAATAAAACCAATGTCATTGTCCATTGTCCATGTGGGATATTGATGCCATCAAGAGTGAGTTCATCAAACTCCTCTGAAGTCAATATCCCCAACATGTGACAAACCATTGATTTAATTAATTTACACCTAAGGTAAATTAAAAATCACTAGGGTGATGTTGTGATCTCTAATCCAAAATTTAGGGGGTCCATATCTTGTCACTTTGTTTTGGATTGTTAGAGATAGTCAACAAAACTATAAACTTTCCAACAGTTAGAGGTAATCACAAGATGTGTAAACCTCATGAACAATCATTATTAATGTTGGCACACACATTGAAGATAATCACTATGTCCAAAACATAGAGTAGATCCTTCAGTAGTAGGCAAATAAATTATTGCTATAGGCACGGTCTCTGGCTGATATATTCATAGGAATATACCGCAGCCAATGCCTAAGACTCTACCACCTATGTATAGCCTTTAATAATGAATGATGATAGTCACCATAAAAGTGTACCATTCTAATATTTCCAAATCACTTATTTGGGACAACATAATGTAGGTAATCATCAAGTTTAAATAAACATGATGTGGACCTCTCAGTAATGGGTGGATACTCACTGCCATAGGCATGGTCTCTAGGCCAAATAATTCAAGATGAATTAAGTGCAGCCAATGCCTAGGACTCCATTACTTGTGTAAGGATCCCAAATGTATCCAAGATATGAATATAACAAATTTGCATAATCCATCATTAATTAAGAAACACTTAATTAAGAGGATCTACCGTTGTTAAAATGCAATCTATGGAAAAATTGCCAAATTAATAAGGTCAACAAAGTATAGGAATGAACACTCTACTATACTGATACTGTTAAAACAAGAAAACTTACTAAGCACATAGTGCTATAGTGGGCTAGTGGCATAACTATGCAAAATCCCGTAGGATTAAAGCAAAAATCCACTTCCTATGTTACCCTCATTAGCAAAATGGTTTGGCTGCCATTTTGCTTTTTCGGACTAGGCTCATATGAGCCTAAATCCAGCAATCCTTAATTAACTATCAATTAATTAAGGGGCTACGATTTTGTTGCAATTAAAATTAATTAGCAAACAACAAAACCAACAAACTATGTATGTTTAGATATGAACAATTTTGTGGTCTAAAAAACAATGTATAGGAGTAAAAACTCTACCATACTAATATTGTTAGAGTTCATGACTAAAACAAAAAATCAGACACAAAAAACATATCTAAACATGACAATAGTAAATTTATCTACAATTATGGCGCTGTTCGGCTAGTGCATTTTTCAGCCAGAATTCACTGTTCAAGGCTGAAATTCATTGTTCACGCTCTCACAAATTCCTCCAGATTCATCTAGATTCCTTCAAATTCCCCCAGCGAACAGGGCCTATATATTATGATGCAATTTCTGAGGATCGATATGTTTCAAAAAAATCATCTATTTACGTAAGGCAAATATTGTGCATCATAATCTATTTAGACGTAACGTCTAAAACAAGCATTTATCAATATATTGCATAATGTATCCGAGGGCTACAACATAAATCTAATATACATTAATAATCTTTTAGAGCTATCATGTAATTCATAGAAAGGAAAAGGGTTTATGTGCAAATCTGCACAACCATATCCTTTCCCCATCCCAATCTCACGGATGTATAGTTTCCCATCAGGAAATGTCACTCGGCCTTAGGCCTCCTCGAAAGTGAGGGCACTGCCACTGTTGCTCAAGCCTTGGAGCAGCCGGCCGCCGTAGGCACGGGGCCCCAAGTCACCAGGCTCAGGGGCCACAGGCCACCGGTTGTCGGCCCAGAGGCCACCAGGGGCTAGCCACAGTGGTGTAGAGCAGCGCGAGGGAGGCCGAGCACTGTACCATGTCTGCCTGGCCATGGGGGCCGCTGCCACGAGCGCGTGCCCGGGGCGCCGGCCGCTGGAGGCGCAAACACCTTTGACCATAGGGAATCAGCCATAGGGCGCGAAGGCTGTCGGCTATGGGCGCAAGGCCATGTGAGGCCAAGGCATGGAGGCCACCTACCATGGGACCATGCATGTGCACATGCCCTTCCACTAGGGCCCGCTAGGCGCAGCGGCCATGGTCACCACCAGCCATTGGTCTAGTCGCAAGGCTACAGAAAAACAACCACAAGGATAGGCGTGTCGATGTTTTCGGACCATCGATGAGTAAATTTGTATTTGCACATCTAGCTCAGATGGTGTGCTCAGAGGACATAAGGGTTTATACTAGTTTGAGCGAATGTCCCTATGTCCAATTCGCTGCTGCTCGTGTTACCAGCACTTGGTTTGTAGTAGGGTTTACAAACAGGCGACAGAGGGAGAGGATCCTAATTCTCTGGTGGAAGGAGTGAACAGATGCTGAGAGCTCACTTGCTACTCAGCCGTATGCTCATGTCATGCGCTTGTGTTCCAATTTTGGTGTCGAGATCTCGATCCCCACTATGGGGTGCCCTGCTTCCCCTTTTATAGGTGAAGGGAAAGCGTGGGTTACAGTGGAGGAAAAGGAGAAGAACAAGAGAGAGAAGAAAGCTTCTAGGATCGTTGGGTCCTTCTTCTCCTTCATGTAGGTCCCACCGATCCTGTAGATGTTAATAGGGACAGCTCTACGTCATGGTCCTATTCGTCACTGGCATCATGCACAGGTGTCATCTGCCGATCATGGCATTCCACTCCACCCTAGCGAGCATCGTGGTGAACTGATGTGCCTGTCAGCGTCCGTACGAGGGTTAGGCAGAACAGCACTAGCATGCCCAACACTGTTCTTGATGTGAATCCCTAGGTATGGCCCATCATGGCCATGGGTTAGAGGCATGCCAGCCTCTTTCCTGGCGTCAGAGTTTTGACCCAGGCCTATACGCTTGGACCTGGAGTGGTTGGCGGTAGTATGGGTCCCCATCGGATAAGACAGAAAGCACGTCCTTGGGGTCGGGCGAGACAGAGCCCACACCCAAGGGGTTGGGTGAGATGGACCTTGTGGCCTTGAGGTCGGATGAGATGGAGCCCGTAGCCTTGGGCAAGATAGAAACCACATCATTGGGGTTGGGTGAGATGGAGCCCGCATCCATGGGGTCAGGCATGATGGAGCCCACTTCCTAGGGGTCAGGCGAGGCGGAGCCTACACCCAAAGGGTCAAGCGAGATGGATCCTATGGTCTCGAGGTCGGGCGAGACAGAGCCTGCGGCCTCAGGGTCGAGTGAGGTGGAGTCCACGGCCTCAAGGTCGGGCGAGATGGAGTATGTGACCTCAGGGACGGGCGAGACCTTTTAATACATTTCAAGCCACCCGGGGGAGTCAGTGTGGGCGCTAACTCCCTTGCTTTGGGTATCTCTAATATCGATACCCGACAGTAGCCCCCGAGCCTGTGGAGGAGTAGAATACTCTTCTAGAGGCTTTTCTGGACGGGAGGACTCTGAGGGCATCAACCTTATTTTTGTAGCCTGCGGTGTGTCCTAGAAGGATGATGATTCCCTTTTGTCACAATCGGTCTTCTAGGGGGCATGTAACCGTAAGATTTAGGAGGTCCAAAAGATTTTTCTTGATTCCAGTCCCCTAGGATCCGATCAGTCCATCATCGTACTTTCCTCGAGCCTCCACACATAGCAGGGGTCCGGTCAAGGGTCAACTCATCTTTGTGATCATCGTCCCTCAGGCGTTGTTTTGATAAAATGGAGGGGTCGAGCCATGCCACGTTTTTCTTCAATGGACGAAACATGGTGCTGCAAAAAGATTCTCCTCTAGCAAATGCACCAAGAGCTGGCTAGCGCCGCACCGGTGGTGAGTGTGAGTGGCTTTGGGGTGGCCATGGCATCAACTAGGGAGGCATGACCGATGTCTATGTCCATGGGAGAGTAGGCAGAGGAGGGTACGTCTGGGGCACCCATGGCGGGCGTGGCTCAGCCGGTCGTTGAAAGGTCCTTGTTTAGTTTTGGTAATTGAGTGACAACCTAGGTGGACTAATCATGTTTATGTGAGATACACAGGTGATTAGTCTATAGGTACATGTGTGTGTGAGCAACATATGCCATGAAGGTGAAAATGGCTTGGAAATGTTGCAAAGCTCACACATGTGATGATGAAGGAGCTTAAATGCACATGAGACAAGACATTGAGTTATGTGATCAAGGTGGAGAAGATCAAGACAAGACTTGGCTTGATGGACCGGTTGCAAGCGTGAAGGGCAAGTCAAAGGCTTTGGAGTGATGGACCGCGTGGTGGTGAAGCTTGAGCAAGACTTGGCGCCGATGGACGATGGCAATGGTGAAGAGCAAGTAAAGTCAAGATCGATGAACCAATATGATCATGTGATGATATGAAGTGGATCATATCATTGTTGATCATGCTGGTGCATGTGTTGCATCGACATTAGAGGAGATGGAATGGAATGTGCAAGGCAAAGGTATAACCTAGGGCATTTCATTTCATCGGTCATAGGTGTGTAGAGAAGTTTATGACCGGGTTTAGGATAGATGGCCGTACTATTAAGAGGGGCAAACTTGTTTGCATATCGGTCATCTAGTGCCACTCGAGTGATCTAACTTTGCATCGTCGCTAGGATCGAGTGGCTAACATCCTTTGGGAAATGATTATGAAAATGCTAACACACATACACATGGTGGTGTACACTTGGTGGTGTTGGCATATTTACAAAGGAGGTGGTGTGATTCGACGCTTTTGGGAAAATGGAATGCCTATTTTCTATTGCGCCAAATGCAAGTTCTTGTGGTTAGCACATTGGAGCAAGGGTGAAGAAGTTAGAAGTAAAAACGAGTTGATCATGAAGACGCTGGCGTTGGTCAACTGACCGGACGTTGGGTCTAAAAGCACCGGACGCTGACAGGCTGTGTTCGGTTAGGCTGATATACGATGATGCAGAAGCTAGAGTGTGACTGGACGCTGGGCTGCGTCCGATCAAGTGTGACCAGACACATCCGGTCGAGGTCGGTACCTTACTAGAAACGACCAGACGCTGGGGGTTCAGCATCTGGTCAGTTAAAGCTACTGCGTCCGGTCAGGTCAAGTGACCATTGGAATCGGGACACGTGGTCGTCTGCGGGTGACCGGACGCTGAGGTCTAGCGTCCGATCAACACGACCGGAGCGTCCGGTCGACCCAATTTTTGCCCAGTGAAGGGGTAACGGCTAGTTTAGCCCTTGGGGCTATAAATAGAAGTGGCCTTCGGCCATGGCTGGTGTGGAGCACCTTGGGGGACTTTGTGTCCATGCTTGAGAGTGCTTGGGAGCCCTCCATCTCACACATACTTGATAGTGATCATTCGATTGTGTGAGTGAGCGATTCTAGTGCGATTACATCGTGAGGTTACATCGCGTGGCACTAGGTGATCGAGTTGCAAGCTAGTGGTGCTTGTTACTCTTGGAGGTTGCCATCTCCTAGATGGCTTAGTGGTGGTCTTCGTGGAAGCCCGCAAGAAGCTTGTGCGGCGCTCCAGAGAAGTGCTTGTGAGGGGCATAGTGCTCGCCCCGCGGGAGCCGCGAAGAGCAACTCTAGTAAAGCATGTCATTGAGCTACCCTCACTTTCAGGGTAGGTTCTTGTGATGCCCGACGTGCGGGCTTAGCGGGTGATGCTAATTAGCCGCTGAACCACCAAGTGAGCGGTCGACACAACGGGGACTAGCGTGTTGGCAAACACATGAACCTCGGGAGAAAAATCATTGTGTTAACCTTGTTCTTCCCATTGGTTTGGATCCCCATTACACAAGCTTGCAATTACTTTTATACATATTAAGCTTGTGTAGTTGCTCTTGTAATTAGATAGCTTATGTAGCTTGCTAATTACCTTCTTGCTTGTGTAGCATAGAAGTAGCTCCCTTGCGTGGCTAATTTGGTTTTAGTAACCTTGTTAGTCACATTGCTTAGTTTGTGTAGCTAAGTATTTGTGCTCTCTAATTAGGTATTGGTTGCCTTGTTATTGAGCATTGCTAGTGAGCTTAGTTAGCTTTGTGCTTTTGCTTACTAGCATGTGTAGGAGCTCCCTTGTTGCTTAAAGTACTAGTGGCATAGGTTTGTGTAACCTTGCTCCTAGAATTGTTTAGGAGAGCTCTAGCTAGCCCGGCACCTTAGTTGCATAATTAGTATCTTTGGAAGGTGCTAGAGAACATATATAGAGGGGTGTTGTCTTGGCTAGACCAATAGTTTTAATTCCACACTTGTTTCGGTTAGCCAACGTGATTAATTTTAGAAAAGACTATTCACCCCCCCCTCTAGTCCGCCATCTCGACCCTTCAGTCATGTCCTCGACGTCACAAGTGGAGGCGGCATGGCTGAAGCCATCATCCATGTAGGTGGTTGTGGCCATGGTGAGGGTGGATGAAAGGGGGCACACCTAAGGCATCCTTCGCAGATGTGGCGATAGGGTAGGCCTCCGTGTCCGCATCACCCGCCCCCTCTATCGCTAGAGGAGCCACTCTGGAGGAGCTACCACCGCAAGAGAGGTCGGCGCTACTTGAGGTCAATGCGGGGATGTCCTGGTCTCTGGTCTGGGTGGCTGCCCTCGATGAAGCAGTAGAGGAGAGGGAATGGGGGAGCATCCACATGGAGGTTGGGGACATGGTTCATGCCCTTACCACCATGCTAAGCTCAATGTGCAATATTGTCACTCTGGTTGGCCAGGTATGATATGACCATGCTTCTGACCCTCATGTTCTCTTTCCGTGCCTCTAAGTCTTATCTTCTTCATAGATCCTTATGGCCCATAGCCAGGAGAAGTCCTAGTTCCTTGCTGAAGAGACGTGATGGAGTGAGGGGCTAGCCGCATAGCTCACTGCTGCTCGTTAGGAGGTGGCTGAGCTTGCCCCTACCATCGGGGAGGTGGCTGACCTCTGAGTCATGGAGAAGGATGCTCACGATGATGTCAGTGAGGCTAAGGAGAAGCTCGTGGCCCTAATCAAGAGGGTGCACACGGACGCTGTAGAGGCTGAGCGGCTATGGAAGGAGTGGGACAATTTGCTCTAGGCCATAGAGGAGCTCCGCATGGGGATTGACCTGGCTCGCCAGGAGCATGCCGATGCTTAGCAGTAGATCGACCACCTCAGGGATGAGCTTCATAGGGAGAGGGACCTAAAGGTTGTAGCTGAGGGTGTGCTCGCCAGGCTCACTACGAAGGTCGGTCAACGCCAAGAAGAGATCCGGCACTTGGTGGCTGAGGTGGCCCGGTAGCGCGATGAGGTGCGTAAGCTTTGGGCGGATGTGAACCGTAAGTCTCTAGTTTCCCTTGTTGTCTTTCTCCATGAAATCCATGGTAAACCTTTGACACGGTCGATACATGACTTGGGCAGGTATCGACGACAAACTCAAGGCAGAGGTGGTGAAGAGTCATGGCGTGGAGAAGGAGCTCATCAAGGTGAAGGACACCCTCTAGAAGGAGAGTGACGAGCACGGCAACCTGCGCGTCGCCATCTAGCTAGTCTACGACGAGCTCGAGCTAGCCCTGGAGCAGGAGACAAGCTCGCTCGTGGTTCATGCCACCTGAATCATGGACCAGGCACATGATATGGCAAGGGACGTGCTTTGCTTTGGTGTTCATCGATCGTTCGTGATCGCCTGTTCTCATTATGAGAACATTGATCTGGCGACAATGAGCTAAGGCTTCATGCCCATCTATATCAACGCCAACCTAGACAACATCAAGAAGGAGGTGCCCCCCATAGCGCATGACCTTTCTACCAAGATAGAAGATGAAATCATCCCTCCGAGGGGTTAGTTTATTCAGATAGGTCAGGCGGCCCATTTGTAATAACCGGACAAGTTCCATCCCTTTTGTTTCATTTAAACAAGTTTGTTCTTTTATTTTAGTTGAACAAATGTGTTCTTTCTCCCTTTTTATGTGTAAAAAGGGTTAATGCATTCTAACCCTTCCTGTTGTTAAGATTGTAGAGCTCGAGGTGTGGGCGAAAAACTCTGATCACGCTAGTAAGCAAGAGTGCTGTAGCAGCTAGTGCATAGGTTTCTTGCAGTCCAACCAGCTTTACTCAGTGTTTGTTTCCGCAAACCTTGTCTCTAGGTTTTTAACGTGAGAAAGGGTCGGGCATGATGACTATTTTAGAAAGGATATATATACCCTTATCAGCCTTCGAGTGAGGCCTAACCCCTTGCCATTGCCAGGGTCAGGTTTCACTAAAGATCGAGGATCTAAGCCATCATTCTATGGCTGCGTATTTGGTTTCCTTACGAGTCCAACTTCCCTCGAGCCCCCACATGTTGTAGGGGTCCAGTCGAGGGGTTCACTCATCTTTGTGATCGTCATCCCTCAAGCATTTTTTGATAAAACAGAGGGGCTGAGCAGTGCCATGTTTTTCCTCGATGGACAAAACATGGTGCTCAGTGAGCTATTAACGGGCTAGTCCAAGTGGGGCCCTAGCTTCCCATTCATGGGGGTTTGGCATGGGTTAGCTAGTGACCAACTCCAGATTCTCAATGGTCAATCCATATAGTTCTCAGGTCCATTCGACCGGTCCTAAGGGCTCATTGCCTTTCTTCGAGGAAAAACCATGGATTAGGAACCAACCAAGACTCGAACATGGGTCGAGATGCCCGTGGCACTTGTGCACCTAGGTACTAGCCGCTAGTGGGCCCATCCTTTCCACCCGTCACTCTAAGGGCACCCCAGAGCGGCTGTGAATCCATCAGAGGGCCAGCCTTCGAACTCCTAGGCCTGAATAGGTCGTAGGAGCATTTTTAGCTCCATATCCAACCTTACCTGTGATGATTCTCATGTTGATCTGGATGACATCAAGAAGGAGATGGCCTCTCTGGCATAGGACTTACCTATGGAGATAGAGGATGAGATCATCCCCCAAGAAATTAGTTAGGTAGATAAGCCTAGCGGTGAACTTGTAATAAGTGGACAAGCTCTTAAATTTTGTTATGGCCAAACAGATTTTTACCTCTTCTCCCCTTTTTGTATAAAAAGGTTAAGACATTTCGACCCTTTCTATCATTAAGGCTGTAAAGCTTGGGGTATGATAAAAACTCTAATAATGCTAGTGAGCAAAAATGCCATAGCCACTGGAGCGTAGGTTTCTTGTAGTCCGACCAGTTTTACTCAGCATTCGTTTCTGCAACCCTTGCTTCTAAGATCTTAACATGAGAAAGGGTCGAGCATAGAGGATATTTGCCAAGTAGATATACTCTTTAATGCATTCTGACTCTTTCCATAGTTAAGGCTAAAAAGCTCAGGGTGCAGGCAAAAAACTCTGATAATGTTGGTGAGAAAAAATGCCATAGCCGCTGGGGCGTAGGTTTCTTGTGGTCCGACCAGTTTTACTCAGTGTTTGTTTCCACAACCCTTACTTCTAGGTCTTAATGTGAGAAAGGGTAGGGCATAGAGAATGTCTACTAGATAGATATGCTCTTATTAGACGCCAAGTGAGGCCCAACCCCCTACCATTGCTGGGGTCGGATGTCACTAAAGATCGAGGAGTTGATAGCGAAACTAATAAGAGAAAGTGTGCGTAGATTAAGGGTAAAAGCAACATAGCTGTTCGATGTTCCAAGCATTGATGAAGACTTCGCCATCGATGGTCCTGAGTCCCTTGTGGTTGCTGGGGTCAGGTGTCACTAAAGATCGAGGAGTCAATAACAAAACCGATAAAAGAGAGCGTGCATAAATTAAGGGTAAAAGCGACGTAGCTGTTCGATGTTCTAGGCATTGACGAAGACTTTGCCATTAATGGTCTTGAGCCTATAGGTGCCTGGTCGGAGCACCTCTGTGATGATGTTCGTTCCCTCCCACGACAGAGAGAGCTTGTGGTGGTTCTTGTTGTTCTAGACGAGGCGGAGCACCAGGTCCCCGATGTTGAAGGCCCGACCCCACACTTGACGGTTGTGGTACTAACGCAATGCTTGCTGGTACTTGGCCGAGTGGAGGAGGGCAACGTCAAGCGCTTCATCTAGCTAGTCCATGGCATCCTCGAGGGATGCCTTGGCTCCCTGTTCATCATATGCCCTGACCCTCGATGCTCCATAATCAAGGTTGGTCGGGAGGATAGCCATGGAACCACAGACTATGAAGAATGGCATGTAGCCGGTGGCCCAGCTGGGGGTTGTCCTTAGGCTTCATAGCACCATGGGAAGCTCCATGACCCATCGTCTGCTAAACTTGTTCAACCGGTTGAAGATCCTAGGCTTGAGGCCTTGTAGGACCATGTCGTTCACGTGCTTGACCTACCCATTCATGCGGGGGTGCACCACGGTGGCCCAATCGATGCGGATGTGGTATTCATCGCAAAATCAGAGGAACTTCTCGGTGAACTGCGTGCCATTGTCCATGATAAGTTTGGGACTTCGAAGCGATGGATGATGTCAAGGAAGAACAACACAGCTTGCTCGGACTTGATTGCGGAGATCGGTCGAGCCTCTATCCACTTTGTAAACTTGTCTACGGTGACAAGCAAGTGCGTATAGCCCCTGGGCGCCCTCTTGAGAGGTCCAACTAGATCGAGCCCCTAGACCATGAACGGCCACATGATGGGTATTGTTTGGAGTGCTTGGGCCAGTAGGTGGGTCTACCGAGCGTTGTATTGACACCCTTCATAGGTGTGCACAATCTGTTCAGTAGCAGCTACTGCTGTCGGCTAGTAGAAGCCTTGTCAGAACGCATTTCCGACTAGGGTCCTAGGTACAACATGGTGCCAATAGACCCCACCGTGGATGTCACTCAGCAACTACTTCCCTTGTCCGATGGGGATGCAACACTGTAGGATCCCTATGTGGCTTCACCTGTAGAGCTCGCCTTGAATAATGACAAAGGACTTGGCGCGACGCATGAGCCACTGAGCCTCCATTTTGTCCATCAGTAGAGCCTCATGAAGGAGGTAGTCGAGGTAAGGCATCCTCTAGTCAGCCAGAGGGTCAGGCTCTATCGCTGGATCCTTGTCAAGCTTCATGACTTTGGGGTCGGATGGAGCCACCGGCTGGTTAGACCCCGAGCCTAGGGCAGGTGGCCCATCACCGGTCTATTTGGCTCCTTGTAGTAGACCAAGGGCATGTACTCATCGCTGGCGAAGGCGCCCATTGGCACTAGCTATCACCCGGATGCCTTTTTCGCCAGCGCATCGGCTGCCTCATTAAGATGCCTTAGGATGTGATTGAGTTCAAGACCGTCAAACTTGTCCTCCAGCTAGCGAACTTCTCGGCAATACATAGCCATCTTGGCATTGTGGCAGCTTGATTCCTTCATGACTTGGTCAATGACCAGCTAGGAGTCGCCCCAGACGTCAAACCATCAGATACCCAATGCAATGGTGATGTGTAGGCCATTGATGAGTGCCTCATACTCGGCCACATTGTTAGAGGAGGGGAAATGGATGCGAACCATGTACCTCATGTGTACCCCAATGGGCGAAACAAAGACCAGCCCCATGTCGATGCCTTTCTTCATCAGTGATCCATCGAAGTACATCATCCAGTACTCTTGGTTGACGACTGCTGGCGGCATTTGGATCTCAGTCTACTCTACAATGAAATCAGCCAGCACTTGGGACTTGATGGCCATCCGAGGGGCATATGAAATGTCTTGACCCATCAGCTCGAGTGCCCACTTTGCGATTCTTCCTGTGGCATCCTGGTTTTGGACGACCTCGCTAAGAGGGAAGGACATCACGACTATCATCGGATGTGACTCAAAGTAGTGATGCAACTTCCTCTTGGCGATAAGGATGGTGTACACGAGTTTCTTGATTTGGGGGCAGCGAGTCTTGGAATCGGACAAGACCTCACTAATGAAGTACATGGGACGCTGCACTTTGAGGGCGTGTCCCTCTTCTTCTCGCTCTACCACCAGGGCAGCACTGACCATTTGCATGGTGGCTACAATGTAGAGCAGAAGCGGTTCCCCATTGGTTAGGGGGATCAGGATCGAAGCCTTTGTCAGAAGCTACTTGACCTTGTCAAGTGCCTCCTAGGCCTTGGGTGTCCATTCAAAATGGCCAGCTTTCTTCAGAAGCCGATAGAAGGGGAGGCCTCATTCATCGAGGTGCGAGATAAAATGGCTGAGCGTGGCGAGGCACCTCGTAACTCGCTATACCCCCTTTATGTTCTAAATCAGGCCCATCCTCACGATGGCCAAAATATTCTCTAGGTTGGCTTCAATGCCACGCTCGGAGACGATAAAACCCAGTAGCATACCCCTCGAGACCCCAAAAATGCACTTCTCGGGGTTGAGTTTGATGTCGTTTGCTCAGAGTTTCGCAAAGGTCTGCTCTAGGTTGGCTATGACCTGGTCAGCCCATTTGGACTTGACCATGTTGTCATCCACATAGGCCTCAATGGTCTACCCGATGAAATCCCCGAAACACTTGAGCATGTAGCGTTGGTATGTAGCCTCTGCGTTCTTTAGGCCAAATGGCATTGTGACATAGCAGAACGATCCAAATGGAGTGATAAAAGATATCCTGAGCTGGTCAGACTTTCATCGTGATTTGATGGTACCTGGAGTATGCATCAAGGAAGCAAAGGGTTTCGCACCCTAAGGTTGAGTTGACTACTTGGTCTATGCATGGCAAAGGAAATGGATCCTTTGGACACGCTTTATTGAGACCCATGTAGTCAACACACATTCTCCATTTCCCACTCTTTTTCGTACAAGAACGGGATTGGCTAACCACTCGGGGTGGTATACTTCCTTGATGAACCCAAACACCAAAAGCTTCGCAATCTCCTCGCTGATGGACCTACGTTTCTCCTCATCGAAGCGACGTAGGCACTGATTCATCGGCTTGGAGCCTGGCCTGATCTTCAAGGCGTGCTCGGCAACTTCTCTTAGAATGCTGGGCATGTCCGAGGGTCTCCACGCAAAGATGTCTCTGTTGGCATGGAGGAAGTCAGCGAGTGCACTTTCCTATTCGGAGGAAAGCGTGGTGTCGATGCGCACCACTTTGCCCTCAGAGCCGCTAGGGTCTATGAGGACCTCCTTGGTGCCCTCTATAGGCTCGAAAGACCTAGCCAACCACTTGGGGTTAGACGCTTCTTTGACGACCTCATCCCTGATGGCCGCAAGCTTTTTGGAGGCGACAATTGCCATGGCATGTTCATAGCACTCGACCTCGCACTCGTAGGCACGCTGGAAGGAGGTGCCGATGGTGATGACCCCACATGGACCTGGCATCTCCAACTTCAGATAGGTGTAGTTGGGGACGGCTATGAACTTCATGTAACATGGATGTCCTAGGATGGCGTGGTAGGTCCCATGGAACCCAACCACCTTGAAGGTAAGGGTATCCATCCTATAATTGGTCAGATTCCCAAAGGTGACGGGGTAGATCAATCTGCCTAAGTGGCATGGCCTACTTTCTAGGCATGATGCCATGGAAAGGCGCCCTAGTTGGCCGGATACGCGATCGGTCGATGCCCATGGCATCGAGCATTTCAGCGTACATGATGTTGAGGCCGCTGCCTCTATCCATCAGCACCTTGGTGAGCTGCTTCATGCCGATGATTGAGTTGACCATGAATAGATATCTTCCTGGCTGTAGGACGCTTTCTGGGTGGTTGGTTCGATCAAAGGTTATGGTGGACTCCGACCATCAGAGGAAGGAATGCATGGCTGGCTCGGCCGTATAGACCTAGCGGCGCACAAGCTTCTGGCAGCGCCTAGAGTTGTAGGCTATTGACCATCCAAAGATCATGAGGTAGCCATCCAGCGTCGAAAATCCACCATCCTTCCCCTCAGCATCATCTGCGGCCGGCTTGGGCACTTTCCAATGCTCCCCCTTATTGGAGCCTTTGGATAAGAACCGCTTCATGAGGATGCAGTCCTTGTATAGGTGCTTGACGAGGAAAGCATGGTTTGGGCATGGCCCTTCGAGCAGCTTCTTGAAGTGGTCTGGGGTACCTTTGGCCGGCTTCCGACCCCCTTACGGTCGGTAGTGGCCACGAGCGAGCCCTCACACCGCTGCTTGTTCCTCTTCTTGTTGGGGTGGTTGGAGGCGCCTTCACCGGCGTTCTCGTCCTGATGGCTCCATGTCATGGTCCTATTCGTCATTGACGCCATGCGCAGGCATCATCTACTGGTCATGGCGTTCCACTTTGTCCTGGTGGGCGTCATGGTGAACTGATGCGCCTGTCAGCGTCCGTATGAGGGTTAGGCAGAACAGCTCTGGCGCACCCGACACTATTCTTGATGTGAATCTCTAGGTATGGCCCGTCATGGCCACGGGTTACATTGAGGCATGCCAGCCTCTTTTCTGGCATCAGAGTTTTGATCCAGGCCCAAACGCTTGGACCTAGAGTAGTTGGCGGCAGTATGGGTCCCCGTCAGACAAGATGGAAATCACATCCTTGGGGTCAGGCGAGATAGAGCCCACACCCAAGGGGTCGGATGAGACAGAGCCCGTAGCCTCAAGGTCGGATGAGACGGAGCCCGTGGCCTTGTGCGAGACAAAAACCATGTCCTTGGGGTCGGGCGAGACGGAGCCCACACCCAAGGGGTCGGGTGAGGTGGAGCCCACACCCAAAGGGTCAGACAAGATGAAGCCCACGGCCTCGAGGTCGAGTGAGGCGAAGCCTGTGGCCTTGAGGTCAGGCGAGGCAGAGCCCGTGGCCTCGAGGTCGGGTGAGACGGAGCCCGCGACCTTGAGGTCGGGCGAGACCTTTTAATACGTTTTGAGCCATTCAGGAGAGTCAGCGTGGGTGCTAACTCCCTTGCTTTGGGTATCCCTAATATCGATACCCGACAAGGCGTCGAGAGGAAGGTAAACAACGACAAACTCATTCTCGATGGTTGTTACCGTGATTCGTGAGTTCTTCTTCATCGGTGTGAAGAACACCATCGCCTATTCTTGTTCCATCTAGACTTGTAGTAGAAGCGGCGATGCCTGCGAACTCGTCTCACCAGAGAAGGAGCATTCCTCATAGGAGAGATAGCGATGCCGATGATCTTCTTTGGCCTTGCTCGTTTGTGGAGATGACGCCGATGGTCTGCAGTGAAAACAACATGCAACTGCATCATCAGCCATCAACGTCTTCTTGCTTTTTGGCCCGTAACCAGTGGAGAGAAAACGTGTGTGATAATGTGTTAGAAGTAGAGAGCGAGACAAAAGCGAGTGATGCAAATGATTCTCTGTTGTATTCCCAATGAACAGTGTGTACGCATATATATTGAGCTCATGTGAGCGGTTACAAGTGTGAGAGAGAGAGGGGTGAAAAGACATCCTTAAATTAATCTCTAATTGATCACTAAATAATAATTCTTAGCAATATAAGAAGAAATGTACCAACCTGAATGGAATCTTTTACTCCATAGTGCCCCGTTCGCTGGTCTGAAATTTGGCTGAAACTGGCTAGTTTTGTGAGAGAGGAAGACTATAGCGGCTAGTTGATGAACAATGTTTTTGTGAGGAGGAGTAGCCGGCTGGTCTAGAAAAACCAAACCAGCGAACGCAGTGACTAATTGTCACGCTATAACCACAGCCAGAAGTAAAACTCAGAACGCCCCTCGCCACCACTATTGGACGGGCGTCTGGCGCGATCGTATACTTCACCGACCACCATGGCACTGTCATCGAGGCAAGGGCACGCAGCTGCCGTCATTTTTGTGTCCCTCCTTATTCTCGCCGTAGCACCATCGTCCACCACCGGTATTGGCGTCAACTACGGCACCAAGGGCAACAACCTCCCACCGCTGGCCATAGTGGCGTCGTTCCTAGCCAACCGCACCTGCATCGACCGCGTGAAGCTCTTCTACACGAACTCAGACATGGTCTGCGCCTTCACCTGCACAGGCATTGCGCTCATGGTGACCGTGGGCAACGGCAACATCCCCAAGCTAGCGACCAAGGACGGCGCGGCAGCATGGGTGGCCTCCAATGTGGCGTCGTACTAGCCCTCGACGGACATCTCGCTTGTCCTCATCGGGAACGAGATCATGGACACGGGCGACAAGGCGCTCATCTCGAACCTGGTGCCCACCATGCACGCGCTCAAGGCGGCGCTGGTGGTGGCGGGTTTCCCCAAGATCCGCGTCTCCACGCCGCACTCCCTAGGCATCCTGGCCGACACATCGGAGCCACCATCCATGAGCCGATTCCGCGACAGCTGGGACCGTGCCATGTTCGCACCGATGCTGGCATTCCACCAGCAGAGTAGGTTGCCGTTCATGGTGAACCCATACCCGTACTTTGGGTACAACGGCGCGACGCTGCCCTACGCGCTGGCATAGCCCGACAACAGCACGGGCATCACGTACACCAGCATGTTTGAGGCACAACTAGACTCGGTGTTCTCAGCGATGAAGAAGCTCAGGTTCGACGATGTGGAGATCGTGGTGGGCGAGACCAGGTGGCCGACCAAGGCGATGGACGGGCAGATCGGCGTGAGTAATGCCGAGGCGGCAGAGTACAACCGGTACCTCATCGGCGAGGCTAGCGGTGGGTCAGGCATGCAGCTGATGCCCAAGTGCACGTTCGAGACGTACATCTTCACGCTCTTCAATGAGAACCTCAAGCCTGGCCCTGTCGCCGAGCGCAACTTCGACCTGTTGATTTTTTTAAATTTTAACACTTTTTCGAACTTAATTTGAAATCTAACACTCTCAGTTTTTTTTAAAACTAACACTTTTGGCCACGTCTATTGCCCTAGCACGGCCAAATGCCTGTGCCACACCATGCATGGTGGCACGGCAGAGGGCTGACGTGGCGACGACCAGAAACATTGGCCACTGATGTGGCAAGGCTCTGCCGCGCCACCGATCTTAGCGCGGCAGTGCCGCACCCTGATCCATGACGCGGTAGAGCCAAATATAACCTCCACCATGGCCCTCTGCCTGAGCAGTCTCCATTCTCTGAGCAGCGTAGCAAGGCTGGCCACCGCGCCCGCCTTCGCCTGCGCCTGCCCGTCGCCGTGCACGCCGTCTATCACGGCAAGGGCACGTAGCTGCCATCGTTTTCATGTCCCTCCTTATTCTCGCCGTAGCACCGTCGTCCACCACCGGTATCGGCATCAACTATGGCACCAAGGGCGACAACCTCCCACCGCCGGCCATGGTGGCGTCGTTCCTAGCCAACCGCACCCGCATCGACCGCGTGAAGCTCTTCGACACGAACCTGAACATGGTCCGCGCCTTCGCCTGCACAAGCATCGTGCTCATGGTGACCGCGGGCAACGGCAACATCCCCAAGCTAGCGACCAAGGACGTCGCGGCGGCATGGGTGGCCTCCAATGTGGCGCCGTACTAGCCCTCGATGGACATCTCGCTCGTCCTCATCGGGAACAAGATCATGGACACGGGCGACAAGGCGCTCATCTCGAACCTGGTGCCTGCCATGCGCGCGCTCAAGGCGGCGCTAGTGGTGGCGGGTTTCCCCAAGATCCGCGTCTCCACGCCACACTCCCTGGGCATCCTGGCCGATGCATCGGAGCCACCGTCCATGAGCCGGTTCTATGACGGCTGGGACCGTGCCGTGTTCGCACCGATGCTGGCATTCCACCGAGAGAGTAGGTCGCCATTCATGGTGAACCCATACCCATACTTTGGGTACAATGGCGTGACGCTGCCCTACGCGCTGGCATGGCCCGACAACCACCTGGGCGTGATGGACCCTAGCACGGGCATCACGTACACCAGCATGTTCAAGGCGCAACTGGACTCGGTGTTCTCGGCGATGAAGAAGCTCAGGTTCAACGACGTGGAGATCGCGGTGGGCAAGACCGGGTGGCCAACCAAGGCGATGGACGGGTAGATCGGCGTGAGTAACGCCGAGGCGGCAGAGTACAACCGGTACCTCATTGGCAAGGATAGCGGCGGGTCGGGCACACAGCTGATGCCCAAGCGCACGTTTGAGAAATACATCTTCGCGCTCTTCAATGAGAACCTCAAGCCTAGCCCTGTCGCCGAGCGCAACTTCAACCTGTTGATTTTTTTTAATTTTAACACTTTTTTGAACTTAATTTTAAATCTAACACTCTCAGTTTTTTTAAAACTAACACTTTTGGCCGTGCCTATTGCCCTGGCGTGGCCAAATGCCTGTGCTGCACCATGCATGGTGGCGTGGCAGAGGGCTGATGTGGCGGCGACCAAAAACACTGGCCGCTGATGTGGCAAGGCTCTGCTGCGCCACCGATCTTAGCGTGGCAGTGCCGCGCCCTGACCCATGGCGCGGCAGAGCCAAATATAACCTCCACCGTGGCCCTCTGCCCGAGCAGTCTCCATTCTCTGAGCAGCGTAGCAAGGCTTGCCACCGCGCCCACCTTCGCCCACGCCTGCCCACCGCCATGCACGCCGTCTGTCGCGGCCGTGTCCACCCACGCCAGCCATCCCGCCCACGCCAGCAAGCCAGCCATGTCCGCCCGCCCGCGCCAGCCAGGCAGCCAGGCCGTCGGCCACGGGGTGCGGTCGCCGCGCCCGCACGCCGGCGCGCCTCCCCCTCAGGCCAGAACCTCCGGCCATGCACGGTGGCTGCCCTACGCCCACGCCTCCCACCCCGGTCTTACGCGCTGCAACGAGGTACTCCACTAATATAGTTAGCATAGTTAATAAAGTTAGTAAAATTATTAAAGTATAGTTAGTATAGTTAGTAAAGTTAGATAGTTTAATTAGTATACGTAATATAATAAGTTAGTATAGGTAGTAAAGTTAGGTAGTTTAGTTAGTACGGTTATTGTATGCCTTGTATAGATGTTAATATTTGATTAGTTAGTATAGTTATAGTTAGAAAATATATTAATGTTAGTATGGACATTACGTATGATGATTTGGATGACTTAATGAAGTTTCTTGAAATGCTTCTGCAGATGGATTGTTGTGTTAGAGTTTTATACGGAGGAAGTGTTAGGAGAGAGAGGATAGTATGTTTGAGGATATGGAAGAAGAATTGGAATGGTTTGATGAACCTCCTAGCTTCAATGACCTTTGTGTCCGTTTGAATATAAAGTTTGGCGGTGATTTCACACTAAAGGGGAGGTTTGATACCGGGAAGACTAGGGCACACTATGTCCTCATACCCTTACGCGACCCTGCTCACTGGTCCTGCTACACTAGGGTTCTCCAAGGTTCCAATGTGCCCATGGCTGAGGTGGTGGTGGAGAATGGGTACAGGATGCATGGTGTTTAGGACGGCCCGTCCAGTGATGGTTTCGGAAGCAATGAAAAAGAATTAGGGGTCAAAGGGGAAGCATCTCAGGATAACATGGGTTTGGATGGTCAGTTGACGCAGGAGCAGTTTCATTCAACTGCAGTAGGCTGTATAAGCAATGACTTCAATGTGAATGCGTTCGAATGGGAAGAGGAGGAGCAGGAGGAGGACAGGATCGGTGATGTAGTTAGCAGTGATTCAGACGATTCTGATGATGACCAAGGAGGTACAGATGCTATGGCAACAATAGCTGATGTCATGCCAGTACCGGTACATACTATGCCATTACCAGTACCAACTGAGGTTTTGCAAGGTGTCCATGCTCAGGGTAGACTAGTCACAGATTTGGCTACAGATGATATCCCCTATGATTCATGGGCCAGAATTAGCGAAGCGCAACAGTATGGTCCACCACCATCTTACAAAGCGACTGAGCTTGAGCAACTAAGGTCTAAGAACGTACCTTTCAGGGGCATTCCGAACTATAGGGATGTCAGCATGACGGATATGGCAGTTTGTGATACTGGTCTCCAGATGTGTAGGAATTCATTGTATAACCATGAGACAGAAACTCTTAGGAAGGGGATGATATTCAACACAATGTCAGAGATGAAACTCTTCCTTCAAGACTATGCTGTGTACCATCATAGACCGTACATCGTCACTCATTCGGACCAGGAGTTGATGTACCACTTGATATGCAAAAACGGTTGTCTGTGGAGGTTAAATACACGTAGGAGACAGAGTGATGGCAAGTGGATGATAACTAAAGTTGTTGAACCCCATACTTGTCTAGACAATAGAGGGAAGGAAAATCATCAACAGCTCACTACACGTTACCTTGCCCGTCGTATATTAGGGCTCGTTGATGACAACAACGACATCTCGATGTCTTCTTTACAACAGTCCATATCTGGATTCGTTAGGTACGATGTGACGTACAAAAAGGCTTGGCGTGCTAAGCAAATTGCTCTGGCGATTCGATGGGGTACTTGGGAGGAAGCGTACAACAGGGTGCTCCGCATCTTATGTGCAATGCATTATTACAACCCTGGCTTGAAATGGTTTGTGGACACCAGAGGGATGTTTTTTCGGGACCCATTGAGGTATGTCCTCTATCGTGTGTTCTGGTCATTTGCGCAAACGGAACATGCATTCCAATTTTGTCGGTCAGTCGTACTTGTTGATGGCTCTTTCCTGACAGAAAAGTACAGGGGCACCTTGATGACAGGAAAGTACAGGGGCACCTATCGTGTCTAGAAGCAACGAGCCGCTGTGTCCGGATGTCTTGATTGAAATACGTCGGCCGGACGACCACAGTCACAGTTAGGGACAGGGAGTTCAGGAGGGACAGGGGCATCTTTGCTAGACTCATCGGGGTACATTTCTCTAGGACGACCCCGTTTTCGCCATAACTGCTCCCGAAACATGTCTTCCATCTAATAAAACGGTTCAAATTAAACAACAATCAAAACAACACAAATTAATGTAAAATATAATCATTTGCAATGCAACTAAAATATTATAAACAACAATTATAACAACAATATACATGGCAACAAAAATATACATGATAAACATACTTCTAACTAAATAATTAACCTTAACATTGACAAACTCATACTAATATCTTCAACATAGTTCCCAAACATAATTTTCCTACTTACCTTAACTCCCATTCATAATATCCTATCCACCATTTAAACGAAAATAAAATGTGCATCATTACCTTGAACTAGGACGAGGAGGGAGGGAGGCAGCCGGGGAATGGAAAGGAAGGGAGGGAGGCGGCAATGGAGGGCTGGGCTGCCGCCGTTCGTGGCGCGGCGGCCGGCGTGCTTGGCGACGGTCGGGAGCGGGAGCGACGCCTAGGCCGTTTTGCTGCTCGGCCAGCGGGACTGGCCGTGACAGAGGTTATATTTGGCTCTGCCGTGCCATGGATCAGGGCGCGGCATCGCCGCGCCAAGATCGGTGACGCGGCAGAGCCCTGCCACGTCAGCGGCCAGCGTTTCTGTTCGTCGCCACGTCAGCCCTCTGCCGCGCCACCATGCATGGCGCGGCATAGGCATTTGGCCGCGCCAGGGCAATAGACGCGGCCAATAGTATTAGTTAAAAAAAACCCGAGAGTGTTAGATTTAAAATTAAGTTCGAAAAAATGTTAAAATTTAAAAAAAAATCGGCCTGTTCTACGCCAACCTCACGCCGGTGTACGACGTCGGCCTCATGAAAGACGGGGTAGGGTACTATACGCGCGCACGTCTTGCCATTGCCGTTCGAGATGACGGGCACACGCTGGCATGGCATTGGTGCGTGTTCTGACGGGCGTACGTCTCTGCGCTGCGCAATGCAGGTGAAGACAGGGGCTGCACCGGCGCCGGCGCAGGAAGCCACGCTGGCGTCCGCCCCTGAATCCAAAGCTGCCAAGAAGGATGACGTGGAGGCGGCCACGGCACCGGAAGAGACGGCCGCATCCGCGTCGGCGCCTGCGCCGTCGTCTGTGGACGACGAAGGTTCATCCGAGGCCACCGGACCATCGCCGTCGTCAGAGGCGCCATCTCAGAGTGATTCGACCGACGAAGACAAGACGCCGGTTCGCTGACATGCTGGTCCTTTATTTGTCGATTGTGACTGCAATTGTCGCAGCAGGAATTTGACTTCCCTTGTGCCTGGCTGACCATGTGCAGGAGGGGGAAGGAGGGGATGCGCCGCCACCGGCAACGGCAGCGGCCAGCGTGCCGGCCGATGAGTCGTCGGAGACAGCAGCAAAGGTATGCTCGTGTCGTGCATGCATGCAGCATTGGCCTCGCCGCTTTTGGACGCATTTCGCGTTCAATCGTCATGCATTGTCGCATTGAAGGGAAATTAAAACTGAATGGCGTACATCATGCGTTTCATGCTTTCCCTGTGAAGAGGAATTCGATTCTGCGGCTTTTCTAACTTGATTACTTTTTACAGTTTGAAAACATATATAGTGCGTCATTAGTGCTTAATAGTTTCAACTCTCAATGGACGATTATTCCACAATTTCAAATTAAAAATGTGCCGTGAAGGCATGAAAGCTATGAACTTTGGACTACACACAACACTTTCTGTTGCTTTGATTTCATAATATGCATGCCTTTCAAAATAGTCCACATTGCTTTTGCTGGACTTCTAAGAAATCTATATGTTGGTGATGGACTGATGGTCTCTTTTTTGTTGAACAACGGGTCAGGACGGCGATGCTGCTGAAGGCGGCGGTAAAACGCCGGCGCCAGCGGGAGCAGCGTCTCACGGCAGCAACCTCCGAGTGCCCGTCTCGTCCGGCCTTACAATTGCTCTGTCGTCTCTAGCTCTTGGCATCTAACCTCTCTTCGTTTCGATCGTCGGCCCAGTGTGACAATATGTTTAGTACGTAGCTGAGCATGCTGTAAGTATATTGATATGGCCCCCAGGTAGCTGTGTTAAGTTAATAGGATAACACGTCCAAGTAAACTCTGCTTCGTGGGACAATTTTTTTTTCTTTAATGTCTAAAAAAGGGAAGCCATTTGTATGAGAGAGGAGAATTTTTCTAGCTAAACATTTAGTGCAACGAGGGTGATACATACATGGGATTGGGGCCTAGTAGTAGCCTATACTGATGTCCCTCGTTCAATGTTGTAAAATTGCTCTTAATCGTGTTGTGCCAGCCGGTCAGACAGGCACAACACAAGGGTTACTGATGTCCCTCGTTCAATGTTGTAAAATGCTTACTGATATGGCCCATGACACATCTTGCTACAATATTGTGCCGTGTTAGCCCACGGCACAATAACTATTTGGTAGCGCTCCTAGAGTATGCTCCAAAGAAGTTGAGAAGTTAGGAGTAGACTATACCAAACTAGCCTTTATTCTTCTCTGAACTCTATATGAACGATATGTTATGTATAATACTACTATCACTCCGATGTCATGATGCATATGAACCTATGGCCTGTCATGTTACAAGGTAGTGCCTGATTGGATAGACTAGGACTAACAACTAGTCCTATTAACTCATATAAGTGGATTAGTGAACTAACAACTAGTTCATGACTAGTGAACTAACAATTAGTCCGCCTGTTTGGATATTTAGGGACTAAAAATTGGTCAACTAGTTGTTAGTTCTACGAATCCAAACAGGGCATCATAATAACTTTTTTAGTGGGTTCATCATGTATACAACATGATGCTAAAAATGTACATATATTTTTGTCTTAAAAACTATAAAAGGTTTTTATGATATCGAGTCACGTTAAAATTATACACCAAAATCTCATTACATACCCAATTAAGAAAACACGTTATATGCATGGAAAAGATCAGCAACTAATTGAGTCGTAAACTTTGACGATATAAAATATGTTACACGTTAACATGTTATATAGTCAAATTTGTGCATATGCTAACTCGATTAAAACTAAGCTACATAATTAATAATATCTTCTAAAACACACTAAACGTAGCCTCTCACGGACGTGCTAACAGTTAATATGTTCACGTACTATCCGAACTCGTAAAATGCATGTTCTAACGTTGAAACACCGCTGCCACATAAGTCGGAAACATGCTACATGTGCTGCCATGTACGTTGGGATTTGGGAACAAGAACTTACTCCCCCTCCATCCCTATTTAAGTGTTATTGTGGAAATTATAAAAAAAATTGACTAAATTTCTAGAAAATATTAATAATATCTATATCTATGAATAAATTTATTATGAAATAGATTGATGGCTTGTTTGGTTGGCTGGTTCGTATCGTTGCTGGTTCGTGAAGAAGTACTGCTGGCTGGTTTGTGTGTGAGAAAAATACTGTTTCAGCTGGAAATTTACGATCGTTTACGACAAGCCACAGCCAAACGAACAGGCTGTGAATTGAACGATCTATCCACGATACTAATTATATACTATAAATATTAACATTTTATTTTATATTTTAGTCAAAGTTAAGTATGTTTGACTTCTCAGAAAATGAGAATAAAATAGGATAGAGGGAGTACATTAAAGGCATAGATAAAGACAATGGCAATTTACACTAATAAAATTATATAGTGTCCAATTTTGTAAAATAAAAGATATACCACATGCAATAGATCAAATATGCATCAATTAGATATAGGACCTCTGTTTCGGCTGCTACAAAAAATTAAGAGGGGTTTTTCGTTCGTTTTCGTGCATTTTCGTCTCTAGCGACAGCCGCTGCAGCTATGGTTTTTTCTCCACTCACAGTTCACTGCAGCAACAGCTGCTGCTGCTTTCGCAGCCGAACAACCCCATAGAAAAAACTTTTATATCTAAAACATTCTTTATTTATTGTATTTTATAAAATTAAAAACTATATAAATAAATACTCTACCTATTACATCTACGAAATTATTAAATGAAGCTCATAGTCATTAGGAAATAATACTATAGCAAAACATACATATTTTTTTAAATTCTCACATGAGCAAGATTGACCACAGGTCAAAGAAAGCATGGGAAGCGCCCACTTGCAGCCCTTGCGCCACTCATCCACGTCACGATATGCGTGGGCCCGTTTCACCCTGACAATTTTTTTTTTCTAGCGTGTAAACCAGTAAACCACGGTTCCACAACGGACAGAAACGTGGGCCTTCTTACGGCCCGCATGGCTGAGGGACGATACGGCCCCCGGCCGCAGCGAAACGCCAGCCGCCTCCCTTGGTCCCAGCCACCGTTGGGATTGGGAGCCTGCACGCTTCTTCTTCCCGCCGCGCCGCCACCCCACCAATCCCCAGTTCCCCACCAAAGACCAATCTCCTCCAAGGCTCCAATCCCCGCTAGTTCCCCGCCGAATCCCACCTATCCTCCGCAAAATTTCCTGTGATCCGCCGCGCTCTCGATACCCTCTCCGTGGCGCGCTCCCGTCTCTCGCCGCGGCAGAATCGTTTACCCGTCCCAATTCGACCGAGCATGAGCATGGCGTTCTCCTGCGCGGGCGCGCGCCTCCACGGCCGCACCGGCGTCGGCGGCGCCAAATGCCGTCCCGGCGCGGCGGCCCTGCTCGGGCGGCGGGGCACCTGCTTCCGCCCGACCGCCCGGAGGTGGAGCACCACCGCCCCCAGGGGAATCCGCGCCGACCTCCCGCCGCCGCCGTCGCCGCGGGCGAGCGCGGATGGCGGCGCCGCCTTCTCCGGCCCGGCAGTCGCCGTCCCCGAAGCAGGGGACGCTACTGAGCAGGTGGCCGCCGCGGTTGCTCAACCTGTTGTGCTCGCGGAGAGGCTTGACGTCGATGATGGGGCTGGTGGGAATGGCAAGCTCCCGCCCGCCGGTGGTGGCGGCGGTGGGGACGGGGAGAATGGCGGTGGGGGTGACGGTGATGAGGGGGAGGATGAGTTCGGGCCCATCCTTAGCTTTGACCAGGTGGTCCAGGAGGCGGAGAAGCGAGGGGTTAGTCTGCCTAGTTTGCCCGCGGATATGGTTGAGGCGGCCAAGAGCGTTGGGATTCAGAAATTGCTGCTGCTGAGATACATGGACATGCAGGTCTCTTAAAGAGTTCTTGTTATCGTACTTGTGTGTTTGCTTGTTTGTAAGTTCTGATGTGTCTCACTTGAAATTGTTTTGTTGTTTGGATTTCAAAGGCGTCGGCTTGGCCCTTGGGACCTGCAATTAGGTCCTGCTCGCTTCTCCGGAACAGGATGCTGGTTGATCCTGCGTTCCTCTTCAAAATCGGCACTGAGGTTGGTCCAGTTGTTTACTTCAACTAGTATTGTGCATTTGTGCAATGATACTGACAATTGCCCATCGGTTCAGTTTTCACTGTTTGCTCCATGGTTATGTTGCAGATAGTTATTGATACATGTTGTGCGACATTTGCTGAGGTTCAGAAGAGAGGGGAGGAGTTTTGGTCAGAGTTTGAGTTGTATGCAGCAGATATGTTGGTAGGAGTAGTTGTTAATGTAGCTTTAGTCGGCATGTTAGCGCCATATGCTAGATTCGGTAGCAGATCTGCATCAGAAGGTCTCCTTGGACGCGTTAGGCATGCTTATGATGCCCTCCCAAGCAGGTTTGTTTGTCAACAGAAATTATCCTCCAAAGTTATATCTAAAGCATACCATTCTACAAGTTGTGTGAACCTATTTAGACTATAAAAATTTGTTCATCCAGGAAAAATAATTACTCAAAACAGATAATTATTAGAAGAGATTTTGTAGATGAGTTATATAGGGGCACCAAATTCTGCTATCGTTCTTGTTTCATTCTTTCTTTATTGGTTGGGTGGGGGTTGGTAATTTCCTGCACTAGAGTAAAATGACATCTATGCGGGATCAATAGGAGCAATTTTCTGTGCCACTGAATGGTACACAATGTTTCAGACCACTGATCTGCTGCGAGCCTGTGATAAGAATAAACCATGAAAATGTTCTCACAATAATTCAATATCATTTTTGCCAGTATCATAATTACCAGTTGGACATGCTATTTTTTTGTACTTAATGACAAGGAAAGAAAATGTAAAATATGGAAAACTATTAAAGCTGGAGGCAAGTTCTATAAAACGGCGATTAGACCGGCTATGTTGTATGGAGCAGAATGTTGGCCTACAAAGATTCGACATGTTCAACAACTGAGTGTTGCAGAAATGCGTATGTTGCGATGGATTTGCGGTCACACAAGAATGAACCGAGTTCGGAACGATGATATACGTGATCGCCTAGAGGTAGCACCAATTGAAGAAAAACTTGTCCAACATCGGTTGAGGTGGTTTGGCCATGTCCAAAGGAGACCTCCAGAGGCACCAGTGTATTGTGGAGTCCTAAGCCAAGCTAATAATATGAGGAGAGGTAGAGGAAGACCGAAATTGACATGGGGAGAGGCAATAAAAAGAGATTTGAAAGCTTGGGATATACCTAGAGATCTATGTTTGAATAGGAGTGCTTGGAAAGCAGCTATTGAAGTGCTTGAACCGTGACTTGGGGCTCTTGGTGGGTTTCAACTCTAGCCTACCTCAACTTTCTTGGGATATGTTGTTGTTGTATTAAAGCTGGAGGCTGGAGCTGAAATGCTGAATCCTTAGCTCCTATGTTCGCACTATTGGAAATACATGTTTACTCGCATACTTCAGATTTATTCTGTGGTGAACTTAAAGCCTTGGCAAACATGTTTGTTAGATTATTTTTTCGTAAGTCAGCTATATAGAATTGATTGTGAAATTATCATGAATCACCGTAACATGTATGTTGGCGCTCTGTTTCCAACTTGTAGCATATATAAGCATTTCTGTTCAGGTGTGGAGTTCGGTCTTTTGTAGCCTGAACAAGCATGGTGTGCCTCAATGTTGTCACTCTAAACCGGAGCATAGGAGTCTTTGGAGGACAAAATAATAATACTGCTAAGGGCCTATATTCTTTTTTGCACAACCTGTTGAAATAGTGATCTCGCTCCTCCTAGCCTTGTCTTTCATTTTCATTACTTGTTGCATGTTTGATTTATAGTTTTACCACTATCATATTCTGGCAATGCTGTTCATTTTTTTTTTCTGTACTGCATTCAACCATTCATTTGGGTAATGATCATCAAAACTGATTCTTGCAGCGTTTTTGAAGCTGAAAGGCCAGGATACAAATTTTCTGTGCAGCAACGGATAGGAACATACTTTTTCAAGGTAACTTTGTGTTTAGTGAAATACTTACTATTTTCTCCAGAAATGTTACAAACTATAACTATCTCTTTAAATGTCTGAAATATTATTTGTGAACAGGGAATATTGTATGGTTCTGTTGGATTCTTTTGTGGTCTTCTGGGACAAGGGATTGCTAATTTGATAATGACAGCCAAACGGTATGTTCTCTTGTACTATATCTGGTAATGTGCATGCGTACCATGTTCATAGTTTTACTTCCTCATCTTGTTATTCTGTTTAACATACATATATGTTAGTAAGAAAATCATGTCTCAAGGCTCATGATGCTAATGTTTCCTTTACTTTATCTGGCTATGGAATGTATTTGAGTTTTGACGCTGCAATATGGTGTTTACTTACATGACCACTGGCAGTTTGTTCTAAACCTTCTACATTTATAGAGGGTCTATTTCTGATTTCTTGATCAGTGTGAAAATTATTGCCTATTGCCCTATTTCGATAAGTATGCCGAGTGTTAGGTGATAGCTAAAGATTAAGGTGTGTATATTAATGAAACTTAGCAATCTCTTTCACAAATTGTTTGTGTACTATTCATGAATCTCAGATTTAATTATTTCCTTCAAATTTGTACCTCAGGAGTGTTAAGAAGTCAGAGGATGATGTACCTGTTCCACCTCTTCTCAAGACTTCTGCTTTGTGGGGTAAGGCTGTCCAGACAATTTCTTATCACAATTGTTTGCATGTCGACATTACTGATTAAAGTTTCTCCTTCATCCCTGTATAGTTGAATTAAATATATGTAGGTTTCCATGTGAATTTCTACACTAAACACCTATATGTTTCGGATACATGATCAAATGCGAAACTTTAATTTGCAATAAATATATGCATGTTAGTGTCTAAATATTTTACACAACAAAGGAAAAAAATGATTTCATTCATCTTGCTGGATCCTGCATGCATAAGTGATTTCATACCTTCCTGTATTAAACGTTTCTGAACTGCTTATTTTGTTTGTTTATTTGATTTTGTTTTGAACACTGATAGTGGATTAAGATTTGTGAAGCTATAATGAAGGTTATATTGAGCGAGCGAGAATATTTCTATTCAAACTATCAAAGCTATGTGGTATGACTATGATCAGAGCAATTGATATTTAGCAGGTGTCCGCATGATGCTATGTCATTGTCTCATTGTTGTGGTTCAAATGCATGTGATTAAAGTCTCCTATGATAACATAATTACAAGTTTACATTGTTGTACCTGTCATCAAAATCTGCAGTTCTTGTTTAGCTAAGCTTTATTTTCTGTAGCCAATGAAGGCAGGTTGATACTCTTAGAGTTTTGATAATGATAGATAGGTTTTGTACCTCGCTCTTTCCTGATTGTATCTTCTGAAACCCTGTAAAGTGTAAACAATAATGGACCTGATTTTTGCAGGTGCGTTCCTTGCTGTTTCTTCCAACACACGGTACCAGATTATTAATGGATTAGAGCGCCTGGTTGAGGCTTCACCTGTTGCGAAGCGTGTCCCAGCTGCTTCTTTGGCATTCACTGTTGGTGTGCGGTTTGCCAATAACGTGTATGGAGGAATGCAGTTTGTTGACTGGGCAAGAATGAGTGGTTGTCAATGAGGTCAGGCTTTCATTTTCATGGTGAGAATCTTCCTTCTGCTATACATGCATGTTACCCCCTATAAGTGTAGCTCTCTTCTCTTGATGTAGCCAATGGCCAAAATTATGCCAATAACGCTGATGCTTCTTATTGCAGTCACCATTCACTGTGATGCTGTATTGCTGTTGCTTGCTGTCTGCTATTTGTTATTCCACCCAAATTCGTCGAATTTTCATCATGACAAAGTCAAAGATGCGATATAAATATCTTGGAGGCAGAAGATCTAAAAAATAAATGTGGAGGTTTCTAAGAGAATTGAGGAGTTTAGCATTAGGAGTGCTTAGGGCTGGGGAGAACCAGAACAGATTGAATTGCTTGTTTTGTTGTTGAAGTTGTCACCGTCTTGAATCAATTGACTGGCTGTTTTCATATTTTGATATGTTATCTGGACTATTTTGGAAGTCCACTACCTTGTCACTTAATTTATTAGTTTTATGGTACTAGTGTTAATTTTGATACGTGGGGTCTAAAGTACAAGATGGCATGTCACTTATGATGAACCCAAAAGTAATACTCGTGTGGATTGACATTTGCGCCCTGAGCAGCTGGAAAGATGCACTAGTTTGGTTGAATAGTCATTCTGGTCCTCAACTATTGTCGGAGTCTTAGTTTTGTTCCCCATGAACTGAATTATTGTGGTTTCTCTATTTCAGATTGCATAGTTTTCAAGCGGCAGTACTTCTGTGATAGCAAAGTTGAGAAATTCAGCTCACGTCCTTGTTTGTTTCTGTGGAATTGAATCTTTTTTTTTTAAGAATCAAGAATCACATTCCATTTTAGATCTTTATTGAAGTGTTGTTGCCGGTGAGAGCTTCACGGCAGCAGTGAGGATTCCCCATAAGGATTTTTTGTTTGTTTGTTTGTGTCTGGACTCATGAGAGATGAGTGGAGGAGATTGGGCCGTGGGTACTACCCCTCTTTCCATTTCTTACCTTCTGAATTTGACATAGGTCTGTACTTAAGATTTGGAAACTAGATTTGAATTTAGGGCTTGTTTAGTTGGTGAAATTTTTGGCGAAATGGTACTGTAGCACTTTCGTTGTTATTTGGCAATTAGTGTCCAATCATAGTCTAATTAGGCTTAAAAGATTCGTCTCGTGAATTTCGTCTAAAGTGTGTAATTAGTTTTATTTTTTATTTATATTTAATGCTTCATGCATGCGTCCAAAGATTCGATGTGACGGAGAATCTTGAAAAAAATTTGCAAAATGAAAAGAACTAAACGGTACCTTAGTCCTAGTGAAAAGATCCAAACGGGCCATTAATTTCTTTCAGTTAGTTGTAGGTATTGCGGCAGGTTGGCCAAAGAGGTTGGCTATATGTGAATCTGCAAGAGAAGAGAGAATGCAAAGGAAAGGGCCAAACCATGTAAGGGTCTGAAAGAGCAAAGACATGGCTGATGCGTTTATTCAGCACCTGGGGAATGTTGATGGCTTCTTCTGGCGATGTCTTGGATGCTCCATTCGCTGAAGCAGAGTCATGCGTTCGGCTATACAACTCCAGTTGACGCTGGCACATGGGACGGGTTCTTCTGTAAACGGATGCACAAAATCTGAAGACAGCAATTCGTCGCTCCATCGACTTTGAAGATCGTGATTCTTATGGCACGAACTGGTTTCGATGATATGGTGTCCTTGCTGATTACTACTGACCTTGCTGGCTCATTGGCCTAGTAGAATGGAGTGCATTTGGAGAGACAGAAAAAAAAAAACTGACAAAGTTCCGCCTGATTTTGCGACCTTCCATGCTCACAATGCAGACAAAATCAGATCTGGGACTGCTACAGATAACAGATCTATCAACTATCAAGTAGTAGTTGAGATCGGGGACAATTTCATACTATCAAGTTGAGAGACCAACCATCTCATCATTGCTTCAGGCACATATCTGACCAACTTCGCATGCACAAGTACAAAGGCCCGCCAATTGCAGATAAAACCACAACAGATTCACTTACTCGAAACAAGCACACTCCAAAACACAATCATAATATCACACGGATTTATATATTTTAATCTACAAAAGTCAGCTGCAATGTTCCTCTCGAGGTCTCTCAGCATCACCACCAATCACACACAAGATGGAAGGATCACATAGACAAGATCTGGTTGAAAGATCAGATTCCGCTCCGGACACTCGTGATTTGGTGTGTTCTTGATCTGCTAGCGACTAACGTGTGAATGCGTAGAAGACGATGCCGATGTAGATGAGCATGGCGGAGGGGACGAGGGTGACGAGCGGCACGACGGCGGCCCAGGCGGCGGCCCCGCCGGCGCCGCACCCGAGGCGGCCGAGCTTCACCTGCACCACGTTGACGAGGGCCATCATGAGGAAGCCGCACCCCGCGACGGAGCCCACGGCGGACGCGAGGATCCCGACGCGGAGCGCGGCGCGGTTGATCCGCGCGGTCCGGCCTAGGACGACGCCCGCGCCCACGGCGGCGGAGGAAGAGGCGGCGCGGCGGTGGCCGGGGTAGGTGCGGACGAGCTGCTTGAGGCAGAGCGCGACGAGGCTGGAGAAGAGGAAGCAGGCGAAGGCGAGGACGTGGAAGGAGACGAGGTCGGACTCGGCGCGGTCCCCCGCGGCGCAGGGGTTCCCCGTGCGCGGGTCGGCGCCGTCCGCGAGCCCCGGCCCGTCGGAGGAGGGCCGCCACGCCAGGCCCAGGAACGCGGCCAGGGTGAAGAGCGAGTTCACGTTCACGATGCCGTCCAGCGCCGTGATGTGGATGCTGGTGCCCCGGCCGCCCCCGCCGCCGCCGCCGCCGCCGCCCCCGGTCGCGACGTCGCCGCCGTCCATGGCGGCTGCTTTGCTGCTTCTTTGGATTGGGGAGACTGTGGTGAGGTGGGTTTGGGGATCGGACTGGGCACTGTGAAGTCCCCCGACCTAGAGAAGCGTGGTCGGCTGGTCGGTGAGCACGTGTGTCCATACGATGGACACGGACCAACCTCAGGTGCGAGATGGGAGAGTGGGTGGGTGCGATGGAACAAGGGAGAAAGCGTGTCGACACTGCG
This sequence comes from Miscanthus floridulus, assembly GCF_019320115.1. NCBI lineage: Eukaryota > Viridiplantae > Streptophyta > Magnoliopsida > Poales > Poaceae > Miscanthus > Miscanthus floridulus. Next base: position 34,426,832 of record NC_089582.1, on the reverse strand, counting down.
AAAGTTGATTGGTACCCCCAATAAAAATCATATACTTCCCTTAATAAATCAATCTTTAGACTTGTCTTAAATTATTTTTTTAATTTGATCGAATTTATAAAAAGACAAAGATTTACGATCGTATCATTTATCATTAGATTAGATAATTGGATATCAGATGTATGGTTGAGTATCAGAAATCCGAAAATTTATTCATATATACTAGTATTATTTTCCAATATAGATGTGTGGGATATCACAGGTAATAGTTGTACCGACAATTGTTGTTCACATGGCTTTAGATGTATAACACTAGCACTGCACTGTGTCACTAGAGCTGGTGCGGTGCGGGTGCAGCTTCAGCGAAAGCTGCTGCACCGATTCACCGAACAATCTCATCACTATCACGCGCAACATTCACATTCTAGCTTCGTTCTAACGTGAACTTGAAACACGCAAGTACCGCTAATTTGCTTCTAATATAATAGATAAGTATATCCAACGTTATTCATGACCAGAGTCGGACTCTATAAAAAAAAAAACTGGAGCGTTGTATATGATAAGAGCGCAAAGAGAGCTGAAGTTAAGGGCAATCCGGGGAAAAAATTCAGCCCGATCTGGCCCAAACCTGAATCCCTAGCTCATCATGAAACATGTGACAAATAGGCCTGTAGACCGGGCCCGATAATAATTTCCTGTAGACCGGACGCTAGGGGTGAGTCCGGTCGGTGCGTCTGGTCATGCCTGCGCAGAGCAACGGCTTTATTTGTTTGAGGGGGTCGACCATGGCTGGCTTGGGGCTCACTGTTGATAGTCATTAACATCAATTATAAATCATCAATATAACCTACATATATACTTGATTTCGTCACCAAACATAGGTCTAGGGGTTTAAACTAATGAATTCCACGAGCTTCGGTGAATATATGAATGCAGGGGGATTTATCCAGAAAACAGCCCCTGGGACCACCGTCATACTCTCCAAACAAGCAAACCGACATTAGAAAGAGACTCGGCTCGCGAAACCTGCAGAAAACAACTCAAGACGGAGTCTAGAAGCTTCCACCGAAGGGTGGGGCCCACCTATCACAAAGACAGGCCAGCCGGCCCCACCTATAGACCGGTCGGCCTATGGGTCCCATCGGTCTGCGTCTCCTTTCTATGTCGGTTTTCCACCGCCTTTGAGAGTCCATCTCCGCCGTTGATCAATGTCGGTTCATCCAACGGTGATTGAGGGAGTTGACGCGGATCGATGACGTGGTGATTCCTTACCCCCTACTTCACCTCGGCCTATATAAGACGCCCTCTACCCCTGTCGATGTTTCACCACCGATAGCCTGCCACGGGGGTACCTGGGGCAGTATGTTCGGGCTTCAGCGTATGCAGAACTCGACGGTAAACGCAAGAGACAGTCGATTTATCCTGGTTCGGACCCTCGATCTCTGATCGAGTAATAGCCCTACGTACAGTCGGTGTTAGCCTTTACGTTGGATTGATTGTAAAGTGTTGTGTTGTTTAATTGTTCTCTGAACTCCCGATCCAAGGAGCCCTGCCCTCCTTTATATAGTCAGGAGGCCAGAGTCATAGTCGGCTTACAATGAGAGTTCCTAGTAGGATTACAGAATAATACTGCTACTAAGAGTACAGGGGAAGAATCCTAATTAGACTAGGTCTTCTCCCTTCCTTGCGGGGTATCCCATGGGTCCCGTACCGACAAGCCCCCGAGCACTTCAGGGTTGGGTTCTAAAAGCCTCGTCTTGTTCCTTCAAGTCTCGTCGAGCAGGAACAAGCATCGTCCGAGTGCTTTCTTGAGCAAAACCGTATAGCGCTTCATGAGATCTTTGCGTGGTGTGTACCTTTTTTTGAAGAAAAAGTACTCCCATTTGGATGTAGCCCTCGAGCCTCTTGCTGTTTGGCACAAGGAGCTTGAGGGTCTTTTCTTGAAATCGCCCTAATTCTTCGTCGAAAGGCTCCCGAGTATATACCCGGGTTCTTTTTGTCGTGTGGTCTTGAAGTCGTCTGTTTTGAAAAAGTCTTCTGAGTGATGTACGCTTTTTGAAGGAAAAAGTGCACTTACTGAGTGTAGCCCCCGGGCCTCTTGCTATTTGGAACAAAAAGTTGGAGGGTCTTGAATCTTATGTCGTTTGAAAAACTGTTGTCTTGAAGTAGTCGTCTTGGTGACGTGCGCTTTTTGAAGAAAAAAGTGCACTCACTGAGTGTAGCCCCCGAGCCTCTTGCTATTTGAAACAAAAAGTTAGAGGGTCTTGAATCTGAGTTGTTCGAAAGAACTGAGAACTTCTCCTGTTGTAGCCCCCGAGCATATATCCGGGTTGTTTTGTTCACGAAGAACTCGGATGTAGGGTCTTGGCCTATTCTCTGGTAGTCTGCTATTGTCAGATGTAGTTGTATGGTGGTGGTTGAGTGTGAATGTTGTTTGTTCATGAGTTGTACAGTGTTGGTATATCCTTTCGAATATGCTTGTCCTTGAGTACTGTTCCTTCACGCTTGAGTCCTTTTTCATTGAATTCTGTCTTTTCACTATGTCCTTTGTTAGGCTTGTTTCGTTTGTGCTCCTAGTCCATGTGCACCGCTCCTTCGGTCTATAAATACTCTCCTAGAGTGCTGTTTTGATTCGTTGAGTGTTTTGTTGCTTGTTCTGAAGTCTCTATAGTCATGAATATGGTAGTTTGTGAAGTAGAGCAGCCCCCAGGCTTATTTTGCAGTTCTTGTGTGTCTTGCCGTAGCTGGAGGGAGTCTTGTGATAGGGATTAGAGGTAGGCTAATCCTGCAGCAGCATTGTACTTGGAAGTACGTGGCGGTAGTTGGAGGGAGTCTTGTGATGTGGGGTGCGATCCTTCATCTCGTAGTTTTGGGTTGATCCTCGTCGCCTGCCCTGAGACTGTCCGGTGCAGATTAGCATCATATCCAGCATCACATCGGACTTGGGTAGACAGATGCCTGCCGGCCTTCTCTGCTCTATGTTGTCCTGCCGTGCTGTTGATTTTCTGCCTTGGATGCACTGCGCCTGTCCTTTGAAGAAAACAGTGTAGCTGAGGGCGGTTTGTCCTGTCGAGTAGCAATTTGGAACGCGTAGTCATTCCAGAGCCTAGCCGTGTTCGGGTTCCTCTTTGCTACTTTGCTTTTCGTGGTACCGAGTTCGTTGGGTCTTGTAAGATGTGTAATCTTCTATTTTTGAAACTAGTTATAATGGAAAGAATCTTGTCTTCTGAGTTGCAATTCTTTATTTTCCTGTTGTCCTGGTTGTTGATGAGATTTCCGAGTTCTTTCTATAAGGACTGGGTTGTTGCGCTCCTTATGAGATAACCCTTCTTTGCTTTATTGTTGATGAGTTCTTTTTGTGGTGATATGATAATTGTGCCATGGTGCTGGATGGATAAGTCTGAAATCTGCCCGTTGAACTGTACCATTGTGTGGATTTGAGCCATCCGTCATTTTAGCTGCGTCGATAAATGGACTGTTGCGTCCTCATGCCATGTTAAAACGGGCCTGGTGGGCCGCATTTTTACTGGTGTAAAATCTATTTAAAGGCCTTTCTCCTCCTTTTCTTGGTATCCTGCCTTTGCCTTGTAAACCCTAGCCTTTGCAACTCTGCCGTCACCATTGCTGCCGCCATCTGAGCGCCACCGTCCGAGCCTTCTCTTTCTCTAGTGCCTTTTTGCCTCCATTAGTACATGGGTAGGAAGAAAGCCGCGAGCAAGTCCTAGGCAGCCTTTATGGACGAGGAATCATCACTTTCCGTGATTGAGAACCAAGAGTTCCTGGCCATGAGGGCTGCCCAGAAGGTTTGGCCAGCTCCGACAACGACTAAAGACTAGCTTCGCGAGCTTATTGGCGATGGCTTGATCTAGAGCAAGGACATTGCTGAATGGAGGGCTTCGGGCGAGCATTGGGTCCCTGCTCCAGGTCCTAGTGAGATCATTCTCTTCGTTTCCTTTGTCCATGCTGGACTTTGCCTCCCAGCTTCTGTTTTTCTTCATCGGTTTCTCGGCTATTTTGGGATTAGCCTGAATCATCTTGCTCCTAATGTTGTTCTCCATCTTTCTATCTTTGTTCATCTCTGTGAAACCTTCCTTGGAATTCCTCCTTCTCTTTCCCTCTTTCGTTACTTCTTTCGTCTGAAGCCCCAACCTCGCCGTGATGACACCAGCATTCTTGGTGGCTGCGGGATTCAGTTTCACTAGGGTTTTAGAAGTAAATTCTTTGACTATGACCTAGTTGATTCTGTAAGAGATTGGCGTGCTGACTGGTTTTATGCTGCCAACTTGATTCCTCCTCTTTCTGTTCACTCCGGGTCTGGTCCCTAGGTTAATGACCGATGGGAAAAGAACCCGGTGATGACTGCTGAGCTCCAGACGATCAAGCCCTTTCTCGAAAAGATTTGCACTCTGAAGCAGCAAGGCTTGACCGGCTTCGGTATTATTTCAAGTTTTCTTCGCCGCCGAGTCCAACCTTTGAAGGAGCGTGAACATTATGGTTTCGAGTACTCTGGGGCAGAGGACCCTTCTCGAATGGTCCCTACCCTTGAGTTGACCGACAAGGAATTGCTCGAGCGTCTCTAGAAGATGCTGGAAAGAGTAAGCATTGTTCCGCTTGCTGTCCTTGAGTACAACGCAAAGAACCCGCCCCCTGCTGTGAGTTGTTCTTTTCTTTATTCGGGTACTTTTGATTTTCTTTCGTTGTATCCACTTTTGCTTAATCTTCCTTGTCTCGTTGTTTTATACTTTTATAGGAGCTGGGGGTAGTCTTGCTGGGACGTCCTTGACCAGTAAGTTTCAAACTACTATTATGCTTCCTAGTGTTTCTTCCTCATTTTCTGACGTATATGAAGAGTATGTTCCTCGTCTAGTTCCTCGAGGCCCTCGCAGTGTCGGAAAGAGGGGGCAAGCTAAAAGTTCTTCTGGTTTGTCTTCTGCCAAGAAGTCTCGCCAGTCAAGTACTCGTCCAGGTATTCCAGTTGTAGCTAGCATGCTCTTAGGTGAGCATATTAATACGCTCTGTCCCTTTGTTTTTTTGTTTTGTTTTGTTTTTTTGTCTTTAACCGAGTACTTTTGTCCTTTTTCAGCTGGTGCTTTGGCAACCTTGGTCGAGAGTGAGGCGGAAGAGGATGATGATGCTGCCCTTGTTACTCGTCGGTGAGGTGTTTTCTTGCTTTCCTATAGTTGAAACCTTCTTTTTGTTCTGACTTTGGTCTTGATCTCTTTGTAGTAAGCGATCGTTGGGTACAAGTTCTTCTGGGGCACCGACACCGAGTTCCTCTAAGATTCCGGTATCGAGTTCCTCTGAGATTCTGGTACCGAGTTCCTCTAGGGCTCTGGTGCTGAGTTCTTCTGGGGTTCCGGTACCGGCTATGTCGCTCCTGCCGTAGAGTGGCGACGACGTCTTTGCTGCCATAGTCCCACATTTAAAGTTTTCTTTTGGTTTTATGAAGAAGAAGATAGCTAAGTAAGTGATTCCTTGTTATGCTTCTTTGTTTCTCTCTCTGTTTTTTTCCCTAACTCATATTCTTATCGTCAATTTTTCTTATGATTTTGTAGACCCTCGCCTTCCCTTAACCCTCTACCGACTTCTTCTCAGTCCTCTGACCCACCTCTGTGCGCTGAGTCTTGGGGCTTGGAATGTTCGGTCGGCGAGGTAGCTATGGGGGAAGCCGGGTCCCCTGCCGCTGCTGATCCTATTGCTCCGGAGGTGACTGTGGCCACGGCAGTGGGTACTTCTAGGGAGGTAGCCGGGGCTTCCTAGGATACAACCCTGGTTTTGTCTTCTTTGCCTGCGCCAGCTTCTCCCTCTGCTCCCCTTAGAACCAGTAGTCAGCATTTGGACGACGATGTGTTGCTGCAGTTTGACGCCACCCATCGTCTGTCAGAGTTGACTGCTGCCTAGGGGGCCCTTTTGACTTCCTTTGGTGAAAAGCTTCAGGTGAGTTTTGTTGGAGTTCTTTCTTTGGATGTTCGATCTTCATTTTCTTCTTATGCCTTTTCTCTCTCTCTCTCTCTCTCTTTTTGTTCAGTCTTTCTCTTGAGATCATACCAACTTCTTTTTCTCGTCCAAAAATGAGAAGAAGTTGTCTTCTGAGGTAAGCGCCCTGAAGGTCGAGCTTGACCTCCTCCGGGCTGAGTTGGAGACCGAGCATCAGACACACCAAAAGGAGGAGAAAACTCTTCATGGCCGGGTGGTAGAGGTAGAGAAGCAGAAGGATGCTGCGAAGAACAAGTGCAAAGGTATTGCGGGTTCTTTTTGTTTCCTTTTGTATTCTAGCTTCCCTTTCTGCTGACTTTTTATTTTTTCTTTTGTACTCTAATTTTCCTTTCCGCTGACTTGTTTCTGTTGCCTGGTTTAGCTCTTCGAGTTGAAAAGCAGAAGCTCTCAGAGGGTATCGAGGAGATGAAGACACTCATTCGAACTAGCCACAATAAGGCTGAGGAGGTAATTACTCAAGCTGAAGAAGAACTCGTGCTTGCTAAATTGATTAGGCATGGAGCTGACAGAGATCTTGTGCAGGCCCAAAAGACCATCAAGGACTTGACTGGCAAGTTGGCAATGGCTACTGAAAACTGGAAAGCTTTGTGGAAGTCTTTTCGGTCAGTAGCCGACCTTCTTCGGACTTCAGCAGACGATGGTCATTCTTGGGCTCAATTCATTCCCCAAGTGCCGACCCGTTTCTAGGAGTTCGTGAAGAGGTGTGCCCATCTTTGCACCAGGAACGTTCTTGCCCAGGTCTGGGTTCTTTCTCTGGATTTTCCTTTGTCCAAGGTTGCCAATGAAGCCAAGAGCCAAGAGTACCTGGATGCTGTTGAGAGGTTGGAGCCTAAGGTCGATGACTTAGCTAGGAAGATTGTAGATAATCTTAACATTGATGTTTCTTCTCCTGATGACAATGCCTGATGTAATCGACCTTTGTATTCTAGCTTCTGTAACAAAACACTATACTTGAAAGCTGAATGGAGAATCTTTTATGTTTTGTTGATGTCTTCTTTGTCTGTATTTTTTGTCTCATAAACAAATCGGCTTTGGTGAATCATTGTCTTGACAAACATTCTTGATCTGTCGAGTGCTTTTCTGGCTTTCGTTTGTGCCTTGTAAACAACTCGGCATATGTAGATTGATGTCTTGACAGACTTCCTTGACTTGTCGAGTGCTTGTCTGACTTTCGTTTGTGACTTGTAAACAACTTGGTATAGATCGTTGTCTTGATGAACTTTGTGTTCTTGTTAGTACTAAAAAGACTTAGGACGTCTCTAGCTTCTTCTTTTTGGCTTAACTTGGAGTGTGGTCAGCATCTGGTCTTATCTCTGGTTGCAAAAATATCCTAGGACTGGCAAGCCCCCGAGCACTTCATGGTAGAGCTCTGGAAGCCTCGTCTTGTTTTCTTCAAGTCTTGTTGAGCAGGAACAAGCGTTGTCCGAGTGCTTTCTTGAGCGTGCGAAACCATGTAGCGATTCTTGGGATCTTCTAAGAGTAGCCCTCGAGCCTCTTGCTATTTGGAACAAGGAGCTAGAGGGTCTTGTCTTGAAATCGCTCTAATTTATGTTCAGGCATTTTGCTTTTTGGTTCGGGTGTTAGCTTATTAGCTATCCTCATCGGCGGGCTCAAGCATGTTTTCAGCTCTTTTGCTCTCGGCTGGTATGCTCAGGCGTATTTTCAGCCATTTTGCTTTTTGGTTCGGGTGTTAGCTTATTAGCTACCCTCATCGGCGGGCTCAAGCATGTTTTTAGCTCTTTTGCTCTCGGCCGGTATGCTCAGGCGTCTTTTTAGCCATTTTGCTTTTTTGTTCGGGTGTTAGCTTATTAGCTACCCTCATCGGCAGGCTCAAGCATGTTTTTAGCTCTTTTGCTCTCGGCCGGTATGCTCAGGTGTCTTTTTAGCCATTTTGCTTTTTTGTTTGGGTGTTAGCTTATTAGCTACCCTCATCGGCGGGCTCAAGCATGTTTTTAGCTCTTTTGCTCTTGGCCGGTATGCTCAGGCGTCTTTTTAGCCATTTTGCTTTTTTGTTCGGGTGTTAGCTTATTAGCTACCCTCATCGGTAGGCTCAAGCATGTTTTTAGCTCTTTTGCTCTCGGCTGGTATGCTTAGGCGTCTTTTCAGCCATTTTGCTTTTTTGTTCATATTGGAAACAACTCGGGGAAAGCCATAATGAGACATATGTTTGTCGAGAAAGAACCATCTTTATTGATCATGAATATTGATAGGTCACAATAGTACATATGTTGTTGATGAGCACTATCTTTGTTGACCATGAACGTTGATCTCTTGTGTCTTGTATACATATTTTCCCTTGAGTTGTTTTCATGCGTAGAATCTTCGTAGCTGACCAATGTGCCATGTATTGTTGACTTTTTTCTATCTTCGGTTATCAACTTGTATGTGCCTGGTCCGATGACCTTTGTGACGATAAAAGGACCTTCCCATGGACTGAGTAGTTTATGGCGTTCGTTGGTTTTTTGTATTCTTGTTAGTACTTGGTCTCCGACTTGTAATGATCGAGACTAGGTATTCTTGTTGTAGTGGCGTCTTAGTCCTTGAAGGTATCTTGCTGATTGAAGGGTAGCATTTACTCTGATTTCTTCTATACTGTCGAGTTCTAATCTTTAGGTGTGTTCTGCTTCTCCTTCATCGTATTGTTCTATCCTTGGTGACGTCCAGATCAAGTCTGTAGGTAGTACAGCTTTTGATCCGTAAACTAGGAAGAAAGGTGAGCATCCGGTGGCTCTACTTATTTGAGTTCGTAGCCCCCATACGACCTTGGGTAATTCTTCAATCCATTTTGATCCATAGTCTACTAGTTCTTCATACAATCTTGGTTTTAATCCAGCTAGTATGAGTCCATTTGCCCTTTCGACCTATCCGTTGGCCTCTGGATGTGTGACTGATGCATAATCTATTCTGAAGCCATAGTCCTGTGCCCAACTTTGGAATTCTGTGGCTGTAAAGGGAGAACCCAAATCCGTGATGATTCGATTGGGTATGCCGAAGCGGTGCATAATGTCTTGGATGAACTCGACTGCTTTGGCTGCACTGTATTTTGCGAGTGGTTTGAATTCAATCCACTTGGTGAACTTGTCAATTGCTACGAAGATGTACTCAAAGCCGCCTTTTGCTTTCTTGAGGGGTCCTACTTGATCCAGCCCCCAGTAGGAGAAAGGCCAAGCAGGTGGGATGCAGATGAGGTTGTGAGCTAGCACATGAGCCTGTCTTGTGAACATTTGACAACCTTTGCATCTTCTGACGAGTTCTTCTATGTCTTTCAAAGTGGTTGGCCAGTAGTAACCGGTGCGGAATGCTTTTTCGACTAGTGTTCTTGAAGTGGCCTGATTTCTATAGCAACCTAAGTGTATTTCGTCTAGGATCTCTTTGCCCTCTTCAAATGAGACACATTTTAGGAGTACTCCTAATGATGCGGCTCTTCTATAGAGCTTGTCTCCTACTAGGACGTAGTTCTTGCTTCTGCGAACAACTCGGGTAGCTTCTTCTTTTTCCGCTGGCAACTTATTTTCTTTGATGTAATCAATAAAAACCTGGGTCCATGAGGTGGTGATTACCAAGATCTGGGTGTCTTTGGTTGAGATTTCAGGGGTTATCTCACCGGTTTGTTTGATAGAGGGGGCTGATAACTCCTCTATGAAAACACCGGGTGGGACCTTCGCCCTGTCTGATCCTAGCTTGGCAAGGATGTCTGCCGCAATATTAGAATCACGTAGGACGTGTAGAATTTCTAATCCTTGAAAATGTTTTTCGAGCTTTCATATTTCAGCACAGTAAGCGCCCATGTTTTCTTTGGTGCAGTCCCAATCTTTGTTGACTTGATTGATTACCACTGCTAAATCACCGTAAACGAGTAAACGCTTGATTCCGAGGGTAATTGCCACTCGTAGCCCGTGGATGAGGGCTTCGTATTCTGCTTCATTGTTTGTAGCTTGCCATAGAATCTGAAGGATGTACTTGAGTTGCTTTCCGTCTAGAGAAATTAGGAGGACGCCTGCACCGGCTCCGCCTAGCTTGAGTGATCCATCAAAGTACATCTTCCAATGATCAAGGATGGTACTTGACATAGGCTATTGAATTTTTGTCCATTCGACAACAAAATTAGCTAGGGCTTGAGATTTAATTGCCTTTCGTGGGGTGAAATCGATATTGAGAGCACCAAGTTCAACTGCCCACTTAGATATGCGCCCTGTTGCGTCTCTGTTGTGTAAGATGTCTCCGAGTGGGAAATCTATCACCACAGTAATCTTGTGGCTTTCAAAATAGTGGCGAAGCTTGCGTGAAGTGATTAGGAGGGCGTAGAGTAGTTTTTGTACATGCGGGTACCAGATTTTTGATTCTGATAGTACTTCGTTGATGTAGTATACGGGGCGTTGTACTTTATATACACACCCTTCTTCTCTTTCTACGACAATCGCAGTGCTGATCACAGTAGAAGTTACCGCAATGTACATCATCATGTCTTCATATTTATTCAGAGGTGTGAGAACGGGTGAGGATGTGAGATATGCCTTGAGCTTCTCGAAAGCTTTGTTGGCTTCTTCTGTGCACTCGAACTTGTCTGTCTTCTTTAGTAATTTAAAGAAAGGTAACCCTTTTTCGCCCAGTCTTGATATGAAACGATTAAGTGCCGCCATGTAGCCTGTTAGTTTCTGCACATCTTTGACACTTCGGGGAGGGCCCATCTCTGTTATGGCTCAAATCTGCTTGGTGCTTGCTTCGATTCCACGATGACTGACCAGGAATCCGAGTAGTTGTCCTAAAGGAACTCTGAATACACATTTGTTTGGATTCAATTTCCACCTCCATTTTTTAGGTTTTCAAAGGTTTGCTTTAGGTCTTCAATTAGTTTTTCTAGGTTCTTTGTCTTTACCACTGTGTCATCCATGTATGCTTCTATGTTTTCGCCAATCTAATCACCGAGGCATGTTTGGATAGCTCTTTGGTAAGTTGCACCAGCATTTTTGAGTCCAAATGACATGGTTTTGTAGCAGTAGGCACCGAATGGAGTGATGAAAGATGTCTTGCTCTGGTCTTTTTCCTTTAATGCAATCTGGTGATATCCTGAATAGCAATCAAGGAAGGATAATAGGGCTGATCCTACTATTGAATCAACTATCTGATCAATGCATGGTAGCCCAAACGGATCTTTCGGGCAATGTTTGTTGAGATCTGTGTAGTCGACACACATATGGCACTCGTCCGTATTCTTTTTCTGTACCAGAACTGGGTTTGCTAGCCAATCTGGATGGAGAATTTCTCTAATGAATCCGGCTATCATTAGTTTTGTAATTTCCTTTTTAATTGCTGCCTTCTTGTCTGGTGAGAATCGTCATAGTCGTTGCTTCACAGACTTGGAGCCTTCATTGATATCAATTATGTGCTCAGCCAACTCTCTTGGGACCCCTAGCATGTTGGCCGGCTTCTAAGTGAAGATATCTTTATTGTCCCAAAGAAAGTTGGTAAGCGTGAGTTCCTATTTTGTCGATAGGTGGGCGCTGATGGTTGTTTTTTTTGAGGGATCACCGGTGCCCAGGTTAATTTGCTTGACGTCGGCTTCTTTTGGTGGTGCTAGGATGCTTGGTTTTTTAGCTGGTATCTCTAGCTCTTCTGGGCTCATTTCTACTACAACAATGGTTATTTCTTTTCTTCCATCGTTGGCCTATGCTTTTGCTGCAATTTGGATTGCCTGAACATCACGGTCAAATGCACGCTTCAAATCACTCTGAAGAGAGAGAACACCGTTATGCCCTGGCATCTTAAGCAATAGGTACAGATAATGCGGTATTGCCATGAATTTTGCTAGTGCTGGGTGCCCGAGGATTGCGTGATATGATGAATCAAAGTCTACGACTTCAAACTTGATGAACTCTATACGGTAATTCGAGGGAGTCCCAAAAGTAACCGGTAGAGTGATTTGTCCAAGTGGCATTGCTGCCTTGCTGGGTACTATGCCATAAAAAGGCGTGCTTGTTGGTGTGATCATCCCAGCGAGTTGTAGTCCCATCTTCCTTAGAGTTTCTGAAAAAATGATATTGAGTCCGGCTCCTCTGTCGATTAGTACTTTCGTAACAGTCATTCCGGTAATGGTTGGATCTAGAACCAATGGATAATGGTCTGTGTTTCCTACGTTGGTCCATTGGTCTTCTCTTGAAAATTGGATTGGATACTCTGACCAATTGAGATATCTTGGTGTAGCAGGTTCTGCTGCCATGATGGTTCATAACGCTAGCTTTTCTTGATGTTTGCTTCTAGAATCTAGAACCCCGGCAAAGATTACTACCACTGTCCCCCTGGATTTTTGGAATCCCTTGTCTTCATGGTTGTCTTCTTCTTTTTTCTGATTGCCTTCTTTGGTATTCTCCTTACTATCTTTCCTCGTGTATCGATCTTTGAAGGTATAGCAATCTCCGATGGTGTGATTTCCTTTGGGGTGCAAGGGGCAACACATGTTTTCAATGTCGTCATACCTTCTTGGCTTTGAAAACTTCCTTGATTTGTCAATCACTGCTACGGTGTTGTCTGGACCGCGTTTTCTTTCCTGATGTCTGTTGTTTTGAGGATTTTGCCTGTCCGGGCTGTCTTTGTTATTTCTATCCGAGAATCTTTCTCGTGTCTTTTCCTCTGCAGTAATCATCTTTTCCACTGTTCATCTAAATTCTTCATTGTTTCTTGGATTTTCTTTGTAGAAGTCTTGAAATTGCCACCTAGCCATGATTCCATGAGAGAAAGCTTCGATTACTTCTCGTTGTGTGATGTCATGTACTTGAGCTCATAGTTCGCCAAATCATCGATAGTAATTTCTGAGACTTTCACCTCCTTTCTGCTTGAGTCCTTTTAACTCTACGTGGGTGATTGGGTGTGTAATAATACCCGCGACATTTTCACAGAAAGCTCGTTGCAAGTCCTCCCAATTTCTGATTGATCCTGGATTCAATTTGTCAAACCATTGAAGTGGCATTGTTTCTAGGGCCATGGGAAAGAACAAGGTCCTGATGTCATCGTCTCCTCCAGCCAATTCAATCGATTGCGAGTAAATCCTAAGCCATTGCTTTGGTTTGGTCTTGCCATCATACTTGGAGTGGTTGGATGGCTTGAACTTGTGGGGTAGTCGTATTGAAGCAAGTCTGTTTGCAAAACAGGGGAATCTATCATGCGTTCTGGCTTCTGTGTATTCTAATTCAGCGCCCCCTTCTTGCCAACTATTGTCTTGGTGAGAGTAGTTTTGTGTGGCTGTCTGAGTAGGTGCTTTGCTTCTAGCCTTTCTTGGTTGTTCAACTTGGTCATTTTGACTATGATTTCTTCTACTTTCTCTGTTGTGACTTCCACTTGGCCAAGTCTCTCAAAAGCAGACTTCCTTTGATTTTGATCTTCCTACTCATGAGATGTTGACCTGTTAGGTAGTCTTGAACGGGCCCTTCCATCGTGCGTCCTTAGGACTGTTGATCGAAGGAAGTCTCAGAGCTGTTCTTATTTTTCATTGGGATGTGAAGTCACCCTGAGTTCTTCTAGTGCTTCTCGGATCTTATCGTAGGGTGTATTCGCTGCTCGTCCTTCTTCGACCACTCGCTCTAATTTTCTTCTATTGTACTCAGCTAGGTCTGACTCATATTTGGTCCAAGTGTCCTTTCACTGCTTAGCACGGCGTTGACGTCCTTGTTTCAATTTGTTCTTTCTCTCTCTGGCTTGCCTCTAACTCTCAGTCTCACCATTGTGCCCCTGGATAAATGGTGATATGTTGGATTCAGATTCATCTAAAGACCTAACATCGGGTGCTTCTGGGGGACCAATGGTGATTGAGGATGGCGAATCATGAATACTTCTCTAGCGTGAGTTGTTCTATCATCGTCTTTGGTTTCCGTACTGCCAGAGTTGTTGATAACTTCAGTAGAGGCTTCAAGGTCATAGATCGAGTCTCCTTCTTGGTAGGGTAGAGCTGTTGTTGTCACATTATCGACTAGTTGAGTGCCGCTATCCTCAGGAATGGAACCTGGCCAGTGGACGATGCAGTCTTGAGACGTTATAGTTAAGACGAGACCTTCCTGGGCTCCTTTCAGTGGCATTCTAAGCACCAGATTGGTGGATCCTTCAGGCCATGTCTGATAAGACGTTGCCATGTTGTGGAGTTTGAACAGAAGAGGACCTGACTTCTTCAAAGTACTCTGAGTGTACTCCAAGTAGTATTCTTGATAGGTTGACGTCGTGTTCTAGAGCTTTGTCAAAAAAGAACTCGGTTTTCCAAAAGAACTCGGATAAGACTCCATCTTGGAAGCGGAACCTGAGTTTGAATCGGATGCGTGAAGTCGCGAAATCTAAGTTGGATTGGACATCACGAGCTGCACGAATCTTTTGGCAAGCTGATCTGTCGTTGTCACCGAAATGAAAAAGTCCTGATGATGATCTGAATTTTCGAGGAGACAACCTTGGAGCTTGCCATCATCGCCTGCCTCACAGATCCATGAACCAAAGATGAATGTTGATCCCTTTGAGAAGATCATGTTGTCGAGGTCCATCGAGCTCTCGGATGCAAAGTCGCCGAAAGCCCTTACCTAGCGCGCCAGCTGTCGATGTTTCACCACCGATAGCCTGCCACGGGGGTACCCGGGGCAGTATGTTCGGGCTTTAGCGTATGCAGAACTCGATAGTAAACACAAGAGATAGTTGATTTATCCTGGTTCGGACCCTCGATCTCTGATCGAGTAATAGCCCTACGTCTAGTCGGCATTAGCCTTTGCGTTGGATTGATTGTAAAGTGTTGTGTTGTTTAATTGTTCTCTGAACTCCCGATCCAAGGAGCCCTGCCCTCCTTTATATAGTTAGGAGGCTAGAGTCCTAGTCGGCTTACAATGAGAGTTTCTAGTAGGATTACAAAATAATACTGCTACTAAGAGTACAGGGAAAGAATCCTAATTAGACTAGGTCTTCTCCCTTCCTTGTGGGGTATCCCGTGGGTCCCGTACCGACAACCCCCTCCCTAGAGCCATCTTGAAACCCTAATTCATATTCTCCTCGTTAGGATCAGAGCCAGCTATCAATAGAAGATTAGTCCTCCATAGGATCTAGTCTTATAAATAGAAATAGTGAGATGGAGAGTGAGGGAAGAGTATGGAGGTGCCGTCCTATCGGTGCTCTCTCTATGGCTTGTACCTTGGTGGATCCAAGTTCTATCTGAGCTTACCTCTGAGATTTCTCTGGTAATCAACTTCAGATTCAAGTAAGCATCTTGTTTATAATGTTCATCAGGTTTGCGACTCTTTTGAGTGCTTTATTCTCTACATAGGGAGAGTAAAGTATTAATCATAAGTGTAAGCGTGGTGCTTAGACTTAGGTTAATCGTGGATGCACCCTGCATTCTGGATCGGTGGTAGCTCACGAGGGTGACTCTTATAGCCTCGCTGAATCCTTTGTAGTCCACCTCCCGTTTGTAGGCCAAGTAGGATCCAGCTACGAAGGAAAGCATCCTCTGCTGGTGTCTTTCCCTAGTAATGTCCTTAGTTAAATAGTAGAAGACATAGCTTACTGAAGTCAGAATTAGAGAACCTTAGTTATCCTCTCTACGCTCATGTTTATCCTAACCTTGTTGCTACCCTTTGTTAAGTTAGACCATAGTTAGTCTTACATGTTTCCTCGTGGATACGATACTTGGAATACTTCCAAGTGAAAGCTACAATGGTATCCGTGTGCTTGCGGATTTATCTGTGTGCATTAATTTATACCAACAAGCTTTCTGGCGCCGTTGCCAGGGAAACGGTTGCTGAATTGACTATGAATCTAGCTTAACTTTGTATCTTTTATCTTTTCTTTTAATTTATTCTTTCCCTTTTTACTATGGATTCTTTTAATTTAACTTTTACTATATATCAATAAGCTAAACCCATGAGTGCAAGCCTAAAGCCACCAAAATCTTTAGAGCCTATTCTAACATCTGGCTATGAGCTGCGCCCATGTTTTATAAAATTAATTCGGGAACAATCCATCTTGGGAGAAGGCGATGGAAACCCATACTCACACCTATGAGGGTTTGAGCAGACCTATGAATGCTTGCGTATAGTTGTCATGTCTGACAAGACTTTAAGATGGAAGTTGTTTCTGTTATCTTTGACGAGAAGAGCTAAACAATGGTATAGTCAAACCATAGGAAGTATACAAGGAGATTGGGAAACGTTATGCTCTAAATTTTATTTATGTTTCTTTCCCATCTCTAAAGTGGTTAGTCTTTGGAAAGAGATTCTAAATTTTAGACAACTAGAAGAAGAATATCTTGCCACATCATGGGATCGTATTAGTGATCTTATTACCACTAGCCCAGACCTTGCTATTTCAGACCCGATGCTCCTTCAACATTTTTATATGGGTCTTAGCGAGGATTCTGCGCAATCCCTTGATCAAGCCTCTAGAGGAGCTTTCCTTCATTTGTCTGCTAGAGAAGCAAGGTCTATGCTTGATAGAATTAGTAAAAAGACTCCCTGCACTAGCATTTATGATGAGCTCCCCGAGGAAGCGAAGGAATCACCCCTGAACAAGAAGAGGAAGTTTTGATAGCCAAACCACAACCAGTCCAATCTCAAGATTTAGCAATCAATCCTGAACCATCAGTACCCCAAAATCCAAATCCTCCAAAGGAAGAAGAAATTCAACCTTTTGAAAATTCTTGTGAGGATGATCTTTTAAATATTGATTTTGGGAAAAGCTTAAACTTCTAGCCTCACAAGTGACCTTTGAGCGAATATAATTCAAATCCTCTCAAGAAGGGATCTCTCAGAAAGCATCCTTATTCCCATGTAAGACATTGGGAAGAACATTAGGGTGGCATGTTAAGTGATGCTATAGAAGGAGAGCTGAGTCATTTAGCAAATCCTATCTTCTCCCCTTCTATGACCACATTAGATGTCTTATCTGAACCCATCTATCAACCCATGCTTGACCCCGATGATCCCTCTTATGCTCTTTCTCCTAAGTATCATGATGATCCTAGAAATCTATTAAGACAACCGAAGCATAGGAGTCATGAAGACCACAAGGATGATCAAGAAGAGCAACAACAATGGCTAAAACATATTAGGAACTCATATGCCATTACTAAAGAATGGATGGATAAGGACAAAGCCTTATGGGTAGAATCCAAACTTGGTTTAGATCCAAACGGTGAGCTTAAATCAATCTCTTTAGTAAACATGACTCATCCAAGTTTGGAGGAGGCTTTAGATAAGATCACCCTGAGAGTCACCAATCCAAGGGAAATATTGGATAATAAAATGACCAATGAATGTCATAGGCATGGAATGATGGAGACAAAGTTTTCGCCTATGGACATTCATGAAGAAACACCCTTGGAGCTTGAAAAGGAAGATGACATAGACGAGCATGGAAGCTACTTCATGAATACCTCATCGAATCCATGCTCACATGAGAAATCTCCTGAATCAATTGGTCTCTCTAATATTGCCACACACGAGATCTTCAACCCCCTTATACTTTCTGTTCCTAAAATTTTTGAAAAGGTGGTTGTAGATGCATATGTTTATCATAAATATTGCAAATCTCGTTGTGAGAATCTTGAGATAGGCACCCAGAGGTTTGTGTTGGATGGGAAACCACTTCACTAACTTAAAAGTGCAATTCGAAGGTTTCCCAAGGACGAGCTTCTATCCTAAAACAAGCACTTTCAAGAGATAACATGATCCTTCACCTTTTGCTATAATGCCCTTGTGAAATGAGCATAGAAATATAATTGTGAAAATATTCCTTCGGTAATTATTTCCACTAACCGTTCCAGGTTTGAAGCAAAAAGAATGAAGGATTACAACGCTAAGTATGTCCAACCAATCATCATGCAATATTGAATCACATATATCCAAACTTGATTTTGCCTTGCAAAATTCAAGTGTGGGGGATGGGCTTTTCTGAAAAATCTTATGCCATGTTGCTAATTCATCTAGGTTGTCTCTACCTTTAAGTCATGCTCAATAACAATCATGCTCTTTCATCTCCAATTGAAATAAATCTCTATAATGCTTTCATACTACCTTTGCCTGCCATAGTAAGTTTTGGTTTGGAAGTACTGCACATACTTCCATAAGTGTTTAAATTAAGTATGGTGCTTAGGTTAAATAGCCTCCCTTAGTCAAATTAGACATGGAGCCTAGTTTGGTTACTGAACTAAAAATTACTTGTGTAGACACTGGATATTTTGTTGGACTAACCCCATGCAGGAAACTCTCAATTCAAATTGGGTAAGTCATGAGATGGATTCAAATTGAAGATGAGCAAGGCACATCATTTAAAACATGGGATAAAAAGTTCTATGCTAATTAATATGTTAAAACCAACTCTAACATAGATGACCTTTAGCCCTATTACAACACTACCTCTGCCTTGAATTATTTGTACAATCCTTCAGGTATGTGTTGTCCACTAATCCTTTGCAAACATAAAACAATGAGTGAGGCTGAAGGCCCAACAAAATGGCAAGATCGAAGAGTAGAAAGATGGCATGACAAAAAGATGAGAAAGAAAGGGTGAAATCTAGGAGATAAGAAGTCCATGAATGGCCCGAGCTGTAAGGCTAGCCGAACAAGAAAAACTTCAAACAAAAAGGGAAGGACCATCACGAGCCATCTACTCTTTGTCACATGGTGTCATCATACTCCAATGACAAAGGTAACATCCAAAGGTAAATGATCATTACTCAAAAATGCTTTCCCTTGATTCTGGTAGGCATAAAAATAAGAAACAAACATGTTTGAGGTACAGTTCTACTTGATCCAACCTAATTAACTCAACATGTTTAGTTTATTCCCGGCACCACTTTCTTGATCTCATAGTTTTAACTAAATGAGCTAAAAAAATGCACATCCTATCTCTGGAAGATGATAGTCATAATCATGAAAGATTAAAATATTATGTAAAGATAGACGATCCTTCCATAGGTTAAGCAACTTAACCCTTTTTGCAAATATACTTAAATGCTACATTCATGCTCAATCTTTCGATCTTATCACCCATGTTGTAATTGAACAAAGCGCATAACACCAAATTCATTTTGTTACTAAGGCTAGAGAAGAATGAATAAAGTTTTGGTTCTGTTGGTGTTTTTCCACCAATAGAGCCCATGCACTTGATCTCTACCTTGTCTTATGAGCAAGACACACTTCAAGCAAAGTGTGGGAGAAGACAGTCGATTCCCCAATTTCTACAAGTGAAGGATCTGAATCTGTCAACCTAAAATCCAAACTCAGAACCAAGACGGATTTGGTAGAAGAAGGTGACATCACCATTAGAGGCATCATCACAAGAATTCTCATCTTAAGAGCAAACCAAGGTACTTGATCAATGAACTTCACAAGGAGAAGTCCGGTCCGAAGGACTTACAATACCGAATCCTCACCGAAAGAGCTAGCTTGGGGGAGAAGCATCCTCATGTATCCAGGTAAGTATTCTTTCCCCTTTGTTTTAGTTTTTAGTATTAAAAAGATGAATAACTAAAAACAAAATAAAAAGTTATCTTTATAATAAATATGTATAGTTATAGTAATAATGTGTGATCTTGTAAAATTGAAAACAAAATAAAAGGTGTGTCTAGTTTTCTTTAATTTGTTTATAAGAGTTGTTAGCAAATAAAGAGGACTCAGAATAATCTCTTAAATAGAAATGATGAATAGTTGCTCTGTTGTAATTCCTTTCAATTACCTAGTTTTTAGCCTTGAATTCTCCCGAGTTTTGGATAAGATTGTTTTGATATAAGGATTTACTCTGAACCTGAAACTCGTGGGTAACATATGCTTGATCTAAGTCTGGGTAATTGACGGATATGATATGAAAATGTCTAAGCTATTGTTTATCTTGTTCCAAGTAACACTAAAGTTCTAGAGATTTATCTTTTAAAAACACAAAAATGCTACATGATGAGTTCCTGTTTGACAAAGTTTGAATTCCCACCAGAGCCATACATGTTATTTAGGCTAGGAAAACTCCACATATATGCTGCTTGCTTTTACATTGAGTTTTGTCAAGCTTTGTTGACCCTTATAAGAGATTTGTCATGCTCTTAAAATCAAAATCACGTACACACCACCCACATATGCACTACTCCTATACTGGGGGTAGGCATAGAGACTTGCCTTTCATCTAGATCCACCCAAAAAAATGTTTTACTCCTACAATGGGAGTGAACACAAAAACATGCTTGATAGGTTTTCCATCCACCAAATAAATGTTCCAAGTTCTTATTGCTATCTCTCAAAGTTTTGTTGCAGAAAAGAGACATGGGGTTATGCAAAAGTTATTCATAAAAAAAGAAAGAAAAGAAATAAAAGTTGAAAAAATGGACACAAAAGTATCTGAGATATTTAAAACAATGTGTAATCAGATGTCCACCTGAAAAAAGAGAAAGAGTGATGAATAAGATAGCCCTTGTTCTCTAGCAAAGGTTTCCAAGTTTTAAAAGAGAGATGTGTTTTCAAGGAGCAAAGTAAAATTAAGATAGCCACCATATATCCACACACATGCACATCTTGATTTGATTGTATGACTCAACTCTCTTTGGATCCATTGTTTGACTTTACAACATATGCATTGCAAGTATGCTCTAGCTTTCTCCCTACCCATGAACTCCACATAAGCCTTAGTAGTAGGAAGAGAAAAAGACATATCCAGTGAGGATCCACAAATACCACATATATTGAGAGACTTGAGAGTGTCATACAATGGAATATCTTAGTTTTATTTTGAAAACTTATAAAAACTCTGGAATAATGGTGGAACAAAGAACTCGAGACATAGTGCTTGACTTTATTGTTCTCTCTTTCAATTGGTCAAGACCCAAGTGAAGGCTAAGAAGCCCCATGGTTGAAGGTAATATGGATAAGTTTGAAATTCAGATCAGTTTATTCTAATCTAGAGGAGAATTCTTGATTGAATGCCTGTGTACTTTTGAGGCGTGAAAGCATAGTAGCAAATATTGATCCATCGTTGAGTTTAGCTTTGCTCAGGGACTGGCAAAGGGTAAGCTTGGGGGAGCTTGTTGACGGTCATTAACATCAATTATAAACCATCAATATAACATGCATATATACTAGATTTCATCACCAAACATAGGTCTAGGGGTTTAAACTAATGAATTCAACGAGCTTTAGTGAATATATGAATGCAAAAGGATTTATCCAGAAAATAGCCCCTAGGACCACCATCATACTCTCCAAACAAGCAAATCAACATTACAAAGAGACTCGACTCACATAACCTACGGAAAACAACTCAAGACGGAGTCTAGAAGCTTCCACCGAAGGGTGGGGCCTACCTATCATAGAGACAGGCCGGCTGGCCCCACCTAAAGGATGGCTGGCCTATGGGTCCCATCAGTCAGCGTCTCCTTTCTATGTTAGTTTCCCACCACCTTTGAGAGTCCATCTCCACCGTTGATCAAGGTCGATTCATCCAACGGTGATCGAGGGAGTTGACGCGGATCGATGACATGGCGGTTTCTTACCCCCTACTCCACCTCGATTCCTTACCCCCTACTCCACCTTAGCCTATATAAGGCGCCCTCTACCCCCTCCCTAGAGCCATCCTAAAACTCTAATTCATATTCTCCTCATCAGGATCAGAGCCAGCTATCAAGAGAAGATTAGTCCTCCATAGGATCTAGTCTTATAAATAGAAATAGTGAGATGGAGAGTGAGGGAAGAGTATGGAGGAGGTGCTGTCCTGTCGGTGCTCTCTCTATGGCTTGTACCTTGGTGGATCCAAGTTCTATCTGAGCTTGCCTCTGAGATTTCTCTGGTAATGAACTTTAGATTCAAGTAAGCATCTTGTTTATATTGTTCATCAGGTTTACAACTCTTTTAAGTGCTTTATTCTCTACATAGGAGGAGTAAAGTATTAATCATAAGTGTAAGCGTGGTGCTTAGACTTAGGTTAATCGTGGATGCACCATGCATTCAGGATTGGTGGTAGCTCGCGAGAGAGACTCTTATAGCCTTATTGAATCCTTTGTAGTCCACATCCCATTTATAGGCCAAATAGGACCCGGTTACGAAGGAAAGCATCCTCTGTTGGTGTCTTTCCCTAGCAATGTCCCCAGTTGAATATTAGAAGACATAGTTTATCGAAGTTAGAATTAGAGAACCTTAGTTATCCTCTCTATGCTCTTGTTTATCCTAACCTTGTTGCTACCCTTAGTTAAGTTAGACCATAGTTAATATCACATATTTCCTTGTGGATAGGCTACTTGAAATACTTTTAGGTGAAAGCTATAGCGGTATCCGTGCGCTTGCGGATTTATCTGTGTGCATTAATTTATACCAACACTCACTTTCTTGGCACTTTGACATACTTGACATCTTTATGAACCTAAGCAAACACACCTCCTACTCATCTCCATCATTGATTCATCATCAAAGTGAGACTAGGAGTGATTCCTAGTGCTTTTGCTTGAGTGATTGCATCTAGTGGCACTTGGAGATCGTTGTGGCTATAGATTTCTTGTTACTCTTGGTGTTTGCTGATGCCTAGACATCTTAGAGCAGCGGAGGAGCTTTGGCATGAGTTGGTGATTGTTCGTGGCCATCTCACAGTGATTGTGAGGGGTCTTGTACCTTCCCTGGTGGAGAGCCAAAAGGTAACTCTAGTAAATTACTCATGTCATTGAGTTACCTCACTTATGGGTAGGTTCTTGCTATGCCCAAGTGTTGGCCTAGGTTTGTGAAACGTCTATTAGCCGCTGAACCACCAAGTGTTGGTCGACACAACGGGGACTAGCGTGCTGGCAAGCACGTGAACCTCGGGAGAAAAATTTGGTGTCAAATTGTGAGTGGATTTCTCCTGTTGTTGACTTGGTATTCATATTGTGATTGGTTCATCTCTCTTGCCACTGCGGTATAATCACCCTACACACACTCTTGTATTTACATTCTAGTGTAGCTATGCTCTTTAGTGTAATTAGTTTTGAGAGCTAGCTTTGTTTATTGAGTAGTGTGGTTAGTGAGGCTCTTTAGTCTAGTCTTTGATAGCTCACTAACTTAGCTTGTAGTCACTTAGCCTTTGCTTGACATAGAGATCATAGAAAACTAGAATTGTTGGAATAGGTGGCTTGCAACCCTTGTAGAGCTAGAGCAAAATAGCATTTCACCATTTAAGTTTCTAACCCTTTGCTCTAGTGTATTTGTAGAGATTTTTTATAGGCTATTGACCCCCTCTAGCCATTTAGGACCTTTCACCTGCCCCCTAACGAATTCTCCATCTAAAAAATTGGACACATTCCCCTTCCACCTAGCCCGTTGTGGCATTCTCCACCGTGCCATCCGATAGCTGCGGACGATTCCATCACGCCGCTCTCCTTCTCTAGCGCAGGGGCCACTTGCCATTCCACCGCGCTGCCCTCTCGCAACTCGCCTTCTCCAGCACTAGGGCCAGTCACTACAAGCGATGTACCTGCCCGCCCCCCGGGACTTCTCCAGCGTGAGGGTCGCTCGCCATGGGCACTGCACCCACCCCCTCGCTGGTCCCTCCCATGCCACTCTGTGATATTGAGCTCCGCGCTGGCATTGAGCTCCATGTCAATGAGCCTCTATTCGTCCAAGCAGCAAGTATATGTTGCGCTGAAAGCGCATGTTTTAAGCGTATGTTTCAAGTGTTTCAGATATTTCAGTGGTATATGTTGCTAGTGTTTCATATGGATGTTACAAAAGTAGATTTGGGTGTTGCATATGTTGAAATGGTTATACACATATGTTCCAAGAGTCTCTTCCAAATGTTTCATCTGTTTTAGACATATGTTGCAGGTGTATTATGTGGATGCTGCATATGCTTCACACATATGTTGCAAATGTTTTATCTGTATGTTGCATACGGAGTACTTTTGTTTCAAGCTATTTTACATGTTTCATGTTACAAGTGTTTTAAGCGTGGATTCCTGTGTGCGCGTGCGAAACGGAGCAGACATGGACTGTCCCCATGTTCATGCAAGAAACAAAGCGGCGTGGGATGACACACACCCACAAGTTTGAGGACCGGCCATTATGAACTTTACTCTTTCTTATAATATTGCAATAAACAATAAATTTGTGACAAAAAATTCTTGTGACAAAAAATGTTATAAATCTATTGCAATAAATTTCTCATTATAAAATTGTAACCCTCATTAGCAATAAATTTGGAACTCATTTTATACTGACCAAATTCTCGTGACAAAAAAAATTGCAATAAATTTGTAACCCTCATTGGCATACTCATTTTTTCGCAATTTTGTAAGTACCTTTGTAACCAAATTTGTAGCCCTCCCAGCCACAATTTTGTTTTGTTCTCCATTTTGTGATAAGTTTTTAAAATGTTTGGAAAACAAGTGCGAAGGGTTTTCCCCGTCTAAGATCTTAATCGGAATCTGAAGCTACTATTTTCTGGGCCCAGTATTTAAGAGGAGTTTTATTTGTGTTTGCCTTTAGGAATATTTAGTACTTCCAACTTTATGATTATATATTCCAGGTAGAGCACAACATTCTTATGCATCCATTTCACATGTTAGGTGTAGTTGGTGTTTTTGGCGGTTCCCTGCTATGCATGGTTACCTCTAGTTTGATCATGGAAACCACTAAAATGAATCTGTTATTGAGGGTTACCAATTTAGTTAGAAATAAGAGACTTATAATATTGCGGCTGCTCATGATTAATTTGGTCGATTAATCTTTCAATATGGTTTCAACAACTATCGTTTATTTGCCTCAGCAAGCTAACCAAGATACCGCACAATATGCTACGCGAAGCTGGAACCCTCTCGAGGTTTTCAGAAGCTCATTTTCTTCAGATTCTCACAGTTTTCTAGTGTCAAGAAGCTAGAATGTTGGTCACTCGATTTTCCCCATCATTTGCGAAACTGGAAGCTGATCTTGTGGTACTATCATCTTTTTGGCCACGAAGCTGATTTTGCGAGAAGCTGGCAGCTAACTGATCTTGTGGGAAGCTGGGAGCTGGCGTGGATTCTCTCTGGGGACTTGGTTTTCTTCCCGTAGCGAAGCTCATCACCGTCGGGAAGCTTTTTCTTTTGACGTCTCTTAACTAGGTACAACTGTAGTATATCTGAACATGTACGAACACACGCAAACCCACACCACACACACGCACACACTCACACCCCTATGCACATATTAAGACCTACAACTAGACGCAGCTTCAAGATCACGTCCTTAATCAGATCGATAGAGTCATCGAGGGCTCCGTAGATGACTAGCATGTCGTTCTGACCATTGTGGCACCACGTGAGGAAGCAACAAAATTTATTTTGAGGGTATGTCCCGGTGATACACCCGAGTTGTGATCCTAGGGATCGAACTTGGGCGGCGCTCACACATGGAGTCGCTAGCCACTGAGCTACGCGCTCGTTCTCCACGGGGAGGAATGAGGATTAGCTGGAAGCGAGGTGTGACCAGAATCGGGTAATGATTTTTTAGGTTTTCTCGTGAGAACGCATATGAAGCTAGAAGCGATGTTCCGACCTGTGTACCAGATTCTGGTGAGGATTTTCTGTTTTCTTGCGAGACTTGCCTACTAAATTCTGAGAAGATGTAAGCTGAAGCTGCCGACGCAGCCTGGCCCATGAAGCTCCGATCGACATGGCCCAAGGTAGGCTGCCGGCCCAACTTGGTGCTTGTGCCAAGATAAAGTAATCATTCGGAAAAAAACAACGTACTACTATTTTTGAACTAAGATCTTACCTTCCGCCATGTTAAGGCCTTCAACACGATGGCACTAATTCGCGAGCGCTCGTCCAATTGAAATGTAGCAAACAATATTCCAACACGTCCCACAGTTTTCTTTTTCAGAAAAATTGAATTCCCACTTCTTTCCATATTTTGGATACTGGTCGTGCGTGTTCATTCTCTTTTGGCATGCTTTGCTGCGCGTGTTGGTTCTCCAACTCAGTGAATCAGCGATCCCACTAGCCTAGCAACTTTTATTTTTTGAGAAAAAATATTTCCACAACTTTCTTTTATTTGAAATGTTATTAAAAGGCGGTGCAGGGGTCTAAGGCTGCTTAGTTTGCCCTTGGCTTATAAATAGGGGCCTTTCTACCATTTGAGGCACTCATGACCATGACTATGAACTCTTGAGAGAGTGAGGAGGTGAGAGAGAAAAGTCAAAGGAGAACTGCATGGTTCCTGTTATGCGTCCCACTAGGGGTTGCTTGTGGTGGCCGGAACTAGTGTCGCCCTTTCCATCAGCTGGTGCTAGAAGGAGATTTGCGAGCAGGGGGTAGGAGATGTTGTAGGCACCGAGTTTAGTAATACATGACCTTGGGCCTCCATCCTACCACCGCTTCTTGCTCCGGACCTTGTTGGTTCGGATGCCCAAAGCGGACGATGGCTAGGGACGTCTCTGGCTTCCTCCCGAGTCCTGTGCGTTGGCCGGCGACGTGTCATGATCTTTGAGGGAGGTCACTTGATGCCCGCTTCATGCTATTCACGGAACGAGAGGAGGATGAAGTAGCACTGCCCTATCATGCTTCCTGTGCTACGCAAGGCGTAGTCATGACATGGGTGCACAGTCACCGACCGATCTCCTTTTGCCATCATGATGATGGGGATGGCTCTTGTTGGCTTGGTGGGCTCCATGCTTTCCAGGAGTGCTTCTTGGAAGTCTCCTGGTGCATGTGGAGGGCGTCCCAGAGCTATCGAAGTCGTCATCCTTCTTCTCCCATGCTTTGGCCGAGGGAGCATGATGCTTGTAAGAGGGATGGTGGGGCAAACCTTGACCTCACCTTCCCTTGTTTTGTAGCATCCGCCTTCTGTCCTTCAGAGTTACCACCAACGAGGTGGCTCTGTATCCTTTGTACTTTTCATTTTTTGATCTGTGTGATCGCTCTCATACTTGTGGATACTAAGGAGAGAGTTCCCTTTCCTCAATGCTGATGCTCCCTTTTGTGGAGGCAGCGAGCCCTCAAGTAGCAGGGACCGGGTTTATAGGTTCAGCCTGAGGTCGTTGGTGGGCCCTTCTTGCGCTGATGATGCGAGGAAATGCTTCCTTGACCTCTGTTTGTGCGGTCGTGAGGCTTTTTGCGATTGTGCGTTGGCCCATAGGTCTTGGACCTTCTTGTGTTTTCTATGTGACCGAGCCATGATCACACTTTGGGCTCCGCGTTGCTTCATATGGAAGGCACCACTATGTTACCTAGGCTATTCACTTCATCGATCTCTCCTAGAGAGAGGTCATGGGCCTCTGACGATTTGTGAGTCTCCGAAGCTAGCCTTAGGTCTTTAGACTTGGAGATGCTAGGAGGAGTTTTGGTCATGGCTTGGCCTTGACCCATTACGGGGTCATGGGGATCCATCTCTATTTTCTCACGTGCATCCTCGCCAACCTTGAGGGGTCAGGCTACCCTATTACAGGCGGGTTTGGTTTTGCCCCACGTGGGGAGAGGCATGTCCACCGTAACCACGCGGTCAAAGAGGTGCACCTCGTCGGGGTTGATGGGTAATTCGAGTGAGACCCGATATCCTCCCCAATCGATGTGGAGTTAGGCTATGCCTCATCGGGAGACATCCTATAAATTGTCAACCGTCAAACCTGTCGGTCCCTGACCGCCTCTGCAGTGGTCAGAGGGCAAGATGCCTCCCCCAGAGGGGGTCAACTCGGGCGACTTCGAAGTGGATGACTCGAACACAGAGAGAGATGGTCATGTGGCTCTGCACCACCGATTAGAGCCATAGGGTCCCATCTCCTCCCTACCCCTATCCCTTTTGTAGCCTCGAGCCCTTCTAAGGGCCGACCTAAGAGAGGTTTTCCTAAGTACGACGTGGGGTCATGGTCGCGGCGGGTCATTCTACGCATGGACTTGGGAGGCAGTTGGCCTCCCCTATCATGTCATGGCATAATGGTGCCCACTTGTAGACAGTCATGCACCGTGGAATGCGGGAGCATGAATCAAGATGAAATGGACAAAGTTGGGATGCGCACAACTTACTTGGTTCATGCTACTGCATAGGCAACCGCCGCTCTGCCTCCCCTCTAATCACTTCACCTGCTCTACATGATTTCTAAGGTGGTTAGTAAATGAGAGTGAATATGCGTGCGCCCATGGTACCTATCATGGCTGGTTCTTATGGCTATAAATCGGGGGAACTATGAGGAATCATTCATTCTTTGGTTTTGCCCTGCTGCTTCCTCCTTCTTGCTTTTCGCACGCTCGCTGCTTCCTTTCCCAGCCGATATGATGGATCGCGACAAGCATCCGTGGGAAGAGTCCCCAGAGGTTGGTGGTCCGCCACCGTGCCTTCGAGCTCTGCTGCGTAAATAGGGGTGAGTGTTTGAACGATGCTTGAGTTTAGCACCGACCTGAGCTGACCATGAGCACTCCTTAGGGTTGTCTCCCATGCTACATCGAGAAGAGCTGCTGGCACTGCCCCAGCTAGGGCCTTGTCAGTGGTGGGGTCGAGCTTGTCTTCATCATTTCCATGTGGCCACCGAGAGTTTCGCTGACTCATCCACAAGGTGGATGAAGTTCACCGGTGGTACTCCATGGACGAAGTTCATCCTTGATGCTGCCAGGGTTGCTTTTGCCGCCTCAAAGAGCGAGGCTGTTGCTA
This sequence comes from Miscanthus floridulus, assembly GCF_019320115.1. Classification (NCBI taxonomy): domain Eukaryota; kingdom Viridiplantae; phylum Streptophyta; class Magnoliopsida; order Poales; family Poaceae; genus Miscanthus; species Miscanthus floridulus. Next base: position 34,398,279 of record NC_089582.1, on the reverse strand, counting down.
CACAGGCGGTGGCCGCTAATGCCCAACCCCGCATCGTAGGTAAGGACCTCCTTCATCTTGACATCCTGAGTGATGTCCATAGCTTCTGACCTTCGTGTTGTCTTGTTGTCAGCGCTAGAGGAGCAGTTTGTGGCTTTTCTCCATGAAGAGGAGGCGGCTCACCTCTGGGTGTTTATCATAGTGGAGGACCATGAGCGGGTGGTGGTGGTAGGAATCCGGCAAGGGGCTGGTGTTGCCCTTGCTACCATGCAGCTACGAGTTGGGATGGACGTCCGTCGGGTGGCACCCGGGTTTCTAGAGCGCGTTGAGTAGAAGAAGTGGGCGGAGTTGGTCAACGACTTTGCCGCCACTTTGGCCACCATTATGACTGCCATGGATGTGGAGGGTATCATCCATGGCGATGATTAAGAGTTTTAGGATGTGTCTAGGGTCTTCAAAAAAATTTAAGTGAGGGTGTTCTCTTTGGCTCGAGTTCCTTTGCGCACCGTCATCTTGTCGTGACCGCCATCAATCTGATCGATCAAATGCCGTAGCCACATGGCTCCGCCCAGGGATCAACCCATGAGGCTTGACCTAGTGCAACCCCATTTTCACATTTGAGGTATCTATAGGATAAGTTCGGCGGCATCATGCCTTTCTTCATTTTTCTTCAGGTTGCGCGGACACCTTTCTTCCCTTGCTTTCGTGCAGGGATCCAGCTTCGTGTGGTCCCTTGTTGCGCTTGAGCTCATGGCTCATTGTGGTTCGCATTGGCTGGTTGGCGTTGATCAACGCTGATCATCTGAGGGTGGATGCGCTGGCAGAGAGTCATTTTTGGCGTGCTTATTCTGACGCGCCGTGTCCCTTGCCAATCGACTAACGTAGTTGTTTGTCATTTGACCACCTAGGTGTCATAGGGCCCACACTTTGGTGGAGCCAATCCTATCATTGTGGACCAAGGTCGCATGCCGGGGTGGTCGGATGGCGACGTCGTCACTAGGGGTGTGGCCGTCGCTCGTGGAGCAAAAGTCCTTGTAGGTAAGATGTTAGCCGCCTGCTTGTGCCATCAGTCCAAGGCTTCCAATGTATGATGATCTTTGTGTACGAATTCTACGTTACATGGGTGCTCCAACTGTGGTGATCATGCTTTGGATTTTGTGTGTCTATGGCATTTGATCGGCGCATTCACTTTGTCACTTTGTCGTTTCCTCATTTTTTTCTAGTTCGAGCTAGGAATGTACGCCATCCCCCTTGATCCTGTGCGTGTGGGTGCGTGTTTTAGCCTAGGGGTTGGCCCATGGGAATAAAAGGTGTGCGACCTGATCACGTGGTAGGACATTGGGAAAAGGTCATAGATCTAGTGCGATGTGAGAAGAATGCGAGCGAGTGGCTAGAGTTCTCTTCTCCTTTTGTTCCCTTCTCCTAGAGCTAATGAGTTCCCCATTTCCTTTCAAACCCATGCGTGGGTGCCTGGCCTTGCCTAGGAGTTGGTCCATGAGGCTTGGCCAGGGCAACCTTTTTGGTGCGAGTGATAAATCAGGACTTGGGTCACCAGTTCGTCATGGCTTGAGGCGCAATTGGAAAGAACTCGAAGATGAAACTATCACTGGGATGATGACAAGCAGTGCTACGCCATGGATCATGTATATGTGTCTGTATGTGCTACCCCCACGAGTGAATCATGTTCGGCTACAAACATGAGCCGGATTGAGTCACTTAGGAGTTTGAACATTGCTAGGTTGAAATGTAAGGACATCATATTCCCTGGTTTGCTCTACGGGTTGGCTCTAAGTTTCTCGGAACTACAGGTGAACCTACATGTGTTTGTGAATGTGCTTGGGTAGATATGCTAAAGCTAAGGTGGACGTGACTGACCGATGTACCGAAAGCTATTGTGAACCTGGCTATCGTCGTTCGGGGCACGACAAGCCCCCGAGCATCTGCTCATGGCATAATTATTGTAGTCCATGGGCAATGAGCCAGTGAGGGCACTTCTTTATCACTTGGAGCGGTCATAGCTGACATGAGTCAACCTCTCGGGCTGCCTTGGGCTGACCTTTGCTTGTTTGACGTCCTAGGCAGGCTCACGAGCCCCTAGGGATGACTTCTTCATACCCGACCTGATGTGATTTCTAGTCAGGAAGGCTCGTGTGTTCTAGTGCTCAAGCCCTCATGGCGTGATGACATCGTGGTCGTCATGTTTCTACAACAAGGTGCGGTTGCCGCTCTTGACAAAGAGCTGGCGCGATCTATCACTGGGGAAGCAGGTTCTAAGGGCAACATAGTTTGGTCCACTCAGTTGAAAGGTCCTAATATGGCTAGAGGGGGGTGAATAGCCTATTTAAAACTCTACAAATTCACTAGAGCAATTTGTTAGTAAACTAAATGTCAAAATGTAAACTTGCTCTAGCTCTGCAAGGGTTGCAAGCCACCTACCCAACAATTCTAGTTGCTATGATCTCTAGGCACACAAGAGGCTAAGTCACCACTCACTAAGAGCTCTCAACAAGGCTACACTAAAGAGCTCCACTAGATGAAACTAAGCTACAAAGCAAGCTCTCAAAACTAGTTACATTTAAGATCTTGCTACAACTAGTTTGTAAGAAAGTAATGGAGTGAGTAAGATGATTACACCACCGAGTAGAGGAATGAACCAAGCATAATAAGATGACAATGAATCACCAGGAGAAATCCAATCACACAGGAGACATAAGATTTTTCTCCCGAGGTTCATGTGCTTGATGGCATGCTAGTCCCCATTGTGTCGACCAACAGTTGGTGATTTGGTGGCTAAGAGGTGTTGCATGAACCTCGTCCACATAATTGGACACCACAAGAACCTACCCATAAGTAAGGTAACTCAATGACACGAGCAATTTACTAGAGCTACCTAGCAGCTCTACACCGAGGGAAGGTGCAAGACCCCTCACAATCACCGGAGCCAACCATGAACAATCACCAACATGTGCCGAAGCTCCTCTGCTGCTCCAATCCATCTAGGTGGAGGCAACCACCAAGAGAAACAAGAAATCCACAGCCACAACTGATCCCCAAGTGCACTAGATGCAATCACTCAAGCAAATGCACTTGTAATCACTTCCAATCTCACTATGATGATGAATCAATGATGGAGATGAGTGGGAGGTGTTTGCCTAGGCTCACAAGGATGTTAGGAATGTCAAAGTGATAAGAGAGTGAGCTCCAAGCCAGCCAAACACTATTTATAGACTCCCTCAAATGAATAGAGCCGTTAGGGTCAAGGAGGGGGATTTTGCGAGCTGATCGGACATGTCGGTCGGGATGACCGAACACGCTAGCCTCAGCGTCTGGTCATGGGATGGCCTCCATGTGTCGCCTATTTGAACTAGTGCCATTCATCTCCAATAGCTATTTCCCGAGTGTGAGAACAGTTAAGTTGTGATCGGACTCAGCGCTCAAGTGACCAGACTCTCAACACCGCTATGTTCGATCATTTACAAAAAGGTTCCAGAGCCAGAAATCATCGATCAAATGTGTTAGGTCAACATTGACCTAATGTGCCCCAGCATCTGGCCCTCACTCTGCTCTGCTACGTGCTCCCGAGGTGCTGACACCAGCGTACATCATCAACAACCTGACATAGGCCCTGTGCGTCCGGTCACAAGTTGGTTCCTGCATCCGATCACTGGGCCACGCCACGCCTCCTCTAGACAGCATGACCCCATGTCTGGTCATTGCGTCCAATCGTCCTTCTGTGCTCTTAGCCAACATAGCTAGCCCGCATATAATTGATCGGACGCGCTCAGGGTGAGTCTAGTCCCGCCCGGTGCCAGCGTCCGGTCGCGCACCTTCTTCTCATTTTCATTTTCTAAGTCCACAACCACTTCGCCCTTGCTTCCAAGTTGCTAACCACAGAGTGTAGAACTTGTGTGCACTGTGTGTTAGCATTTTTCAAAGTATTTTACAAGGGTCAAAGTTAGCACACTAGGTTCCTAAATGCATATGCAAGAATCATGTCACCTAGTGGCACTCGATAACCGCCTAGCCAAAGATTTTCCCTCTTTATAGTATGGACTATTGATCCTAAATGCACTTACACCCTCTATGGTGTCTTAAGTGCCAAAACAAAAACCTATCTTATACCTTTGCTTTGATCTCCTTGGTTTTTGTTTTTCTCTTTCTTCTTTTCAAAGTCGGAGCACTTGATCTTCAAGTTTGGTCTTCACCATCACCAAGACCATCATCTAGCTCCACCACTTGGCATAGGACCATCCTTTTATGTCTACATACTTAGTACAAGGATTAGTCCCTATGTTTCATCAATTATCCAAAACCAAACTAGGGCTTTTAATCTCCCCCTTTTTGGTAATTGATGACAACCTAATTACAAAGATATTCAATTTAAAACCTTTTGGATTCATGTTGCTTTCCCAAGCATATTACCATGTGTAAAGTTTATGGACAAGTTTCATCAACCCAAGTTGGTAGTATTAGCTCCCCCTACATATGTGCTAAGAGTTTGGATTTGAGAGCTTGCACATATGCATGGATTGGAAGTTTGGGGGTGTAATAGCTACCAAATGATGCTAAGGTGTTAAGAATGGACCTTTGAAGCAGTGATACGAATTGGAGTTGCCATTTGAACACCATCCTTAGCTCCATGGTTTACTAGATACCACTTGAAAAGCAAAGACAAACTAGATACCTCATGAGATCAACATTAGATGCAAGATTCTAGTACCACTTGTAAAAGATCAAGGAATATCTAGCCATCCTATGCATGCTAGTTGTCATTTTATCAATCATTTTCTATAATCTAGCATACACCACACAAGCATGGATAGGGAATTTTAAAACTTGTACCATGCAAGCAAACATATGTAATGCACATACAAATGCAACATACAAGTTTATGAGCTTGCTCCCCCTACTTGTGTGCTTCAAATTTTAATTGATCCCCTTAAAATGTCATTCCATTAGTTTGCTCCCCCTATCTCTTACTATCTTTGTGAATTTCTCTCCCATTTTGTCAACAATTAGCACAAAAGGTGAGCTCAAATTTTTGATAGGTTGGGGTGAACCCATGTGAAGTGAGGATCATTTTCCCAATTTGGTTCAATCTAGATCACTTGCAAAAGATATTTAACTCGATTTGATCCAAGGACAAGCTTCTTCACACCTCCAAATAAGGGTTATCTTGTACCATGTTGAGTTAAACACTTATAGCTCATTTTCTAGATCAAACACTAGGTTCACAAGCCCACAAACATGTCATATGCTACCACTAGATCATTTCAAGCATACAAGCAATAATGGCACCATACAAGCATCAAATTCATTTGATTTTCATGAATGAGCCTAAGACATGTGAGGAATGACTAGATGCACTAAACAAGTCCTTAGGAATGGATGAATGACATGTCAATCAATCTTTGCCTTGCTTTGCTTGAAGGAGAGGCATGTCATATAATGGGGGTGCATCAACACATATTGGAGAAATCAAGTATGTTCAATTCATTCCTTAGCTTGCAAAACCTCTTCTCATCAATTGGCTTGGTGAATATATCGGCAAGTTGATCATCGGTGCCCACACTTTCAATGCACATGTCCCCTTTTTGTTGGTGATCTCTTATGAAGTGATAGCGGACATCTATGCTTTGTTCTTGAATGTTGAACCAGGTTGTTGGTGAGCTTCACGGCACTCTCATTGTCACATAGCAATGGCACTTGTTTGAACTTGATTCCAAAATCATTCAAAGTAGCCTTCATCCAAAGCAATTGAGCACAACAACTACCAGTCAAAATGTACTCTGCTTCAGCAGTTGAAAGTGCTACACTATTTTGCTTCTTAGATGACCAAGATACAAGTGATCTTCCCAATAGTTGACATGTGGCCGATGTGCTCTTCCTCTCAACTTTGCATCACGCATAATCGGAGTCCGAATATCCAATCAACTCAAATCTTGCTCCTTTGGGATACCACAATCCAACATTTTATGTATGCTTCAAGTACCTCAATATTCTCTTGGTTGCCTTCAAATTACTCTCTCTTGGTAAGGCTTAAAATCTAGCACACATGCATACACTAAACATCACATCCGGCTTTGATGTGGTCACATAGAGTAGGCTTCCAATCATAGATCGATACATCTTTTGATCCACCATGTTGCCTCTAGCATCACTATCCAAGTTTCCATTTGTCCCCATTGGTGGTGTACTAATAGCTTAAGCATCATCCATTCCAAACTTCTTGAGCATGTCTTTAATGTACTTGCCTTGACTCAAAAATGTGCCATTCTCTATTTGCTTGATTTGAAGACCAAGGAAGTAACTAAGCTCTCCAATCATAGACATCTCAAACTCACTTGCCATCATCTTTCCAAACTCCTCACAAAAATCTTGATTTTTATCCAAAAATAATATCATCAACATAGATTTACAACACAAACAAGTCCTTACTAATCTTCTTGGTGAAGAGAGTGGTGTCAACCTTGCCCATAATGAACCCCTTAGAGAGTAGGAAATCCCTCAATATACCATGCTCTTGGTGCTTGTTTCAATCCATACAAAGCCTTTCTCAACTTGTAGACATGGTTGGGTTTCTTCTCATCTTCAAAACTAGGTGGTTGCTCAACATACACAAGCTCATTGATGTACCCATTTAGAAATGCACTCTTCGCATCCATTTGGTACAACTTGATGTTGTGGGCACAAGCATACGCTAACAAGATCCTAATTGCTTCCAATCTTACAGCCGAGGCATATGTTTCTCCAAAGTCAAGACCTTCAACTTGAGTGTAACCTTGAGCCACTAATCTTGCTTTGTTCCTTACAACTATCCCATCTTGATCTTGCTTGTTCCAAAAGACCCACTTTGCTCTAATCACATTATGATCCATAGGCCTCTCAACTAACTCCCATACCTGATTTCTCTTGAAGTTCTTTAGCTCTTCATGAATAGCATTAACCCAATCAACATCCTTCAAAGCTTCATCTATCTTCTTAGGTTCAATGGATGACACACATGAGAAATGTTTACAAAATGATGCAAATCTAGATCTTGTTTGTACACCTCTAGAGATATCACCAATTATAGAGTCCAAAGGATGATCTCTTGCGACATTGGTTGGTTGGAGCACTTGCACTTGATTGCTTGCATTTGATTGATCACTTGGTTGAGATGATGAACTAGCCACTTATTGTTGATCTTGCACTTTGTCAACACTAGCATTTGCTTGACTCTAATCTTGAGAACCACTAGCTTGCACATTTGAATTAGGGAGCACTTGATTCTTGTCATCTTCAATATCAATCACCTCTCTAGGCCTTATGTCACCAATGTCCATGTTCTTCATTGCATTGACCAATTGAGTGCCTCTCACATCATCTAGATTTTCATCTTCCTCTTGGGAACCATTGGTTTCATCAAATTCCACATCATGAACCTCCTCAAGAGTACCACTAGTCAAATTCCAAACTCTATAAGCCTTGCTAGTAGTTGAGTAACCAAGTAAGAAACCTTCATCACATTTTTTCTCAAACTTGCTCAATCTAGTGCCCTTCTTCAAGATATAGCATTTGCAATCAAAACCCCGAAAATATGCAATGTTGGGCTTTCTTCCATTCAAGAGCTCATAAGGTGTCTTCTCCATCATGGGATGACAATAGAGACAGTTGCTATAGTAGCAAGCCATGTTGATTGCTTTGGCCCAAAATGAATGACTCATATTATACTCACTCAACATTGATCTTGCCATGTCAATCAAAGTTCTATTCTTTCTCTCAACTAGGCCATTTGATTGTGGAGTGTACTTGGCCGAGAATTGATGCCTAATCCCAAACTCATCACACAAATCATCAACTCTTGTGTTCTTGAATTCACTTCCATTGTCACTTGTCACTTTCTTGATGGTTGTTTCAAACTCATTGTGAATTCTCTTGATGAATGTCTTGAAGGTTGCAAACACATCACTCTTGTCAACAAGAAAGAACACCCATGTATATCTAGTGAAATCATCCACGATCACAAATCCATATTTGTTACCACCAATGCTAGTGTATGTGGTTGGTCTAAATAAATCCATGTGCAACAACTCAAAAGTCTTGGATGTGCTCATCATGCTCTTCTTAGGATGTGTGTTACCAACTTGCTTTCCGGCTTGACATGCACTACATAGCTTATCCTTCTCAAATGTGACATCTTTCAAGCCTCTCACTGGATCATGCTTAACCAATTTGTTCAATTATTTTATTCCAACATGACCAAGCCTTCTATGCCATTACCAACCTATGCTAGACTTAGTGAGCAAACATATTGACAATTGAGTTTCTCTAGCATTGAAATCAACCAAGTATATATTCTCATATCTAAATCCCTTGAATATCAAGTTAGAGCCATCTACACTTATGATCTCTACATCATCCACACCAAATATGCACTTGAAACCAAGATCACACAATTGAGCTACTGACAATAGGTTGAAGTTCAAGGTCTCTACTAGTAGCACATTGGAAATGCTCAAGTCATTGGATATTGCAATCTTACCAAGACCTTTGACCTTGCCTTTTTCATTATCACCAAATGTGATACTATCAATCCCATTGCTCTCATTCGGCATTGATTGAATTGAACATTCTTGAATCACCGGTCATGTGTTGTGTGCACCCACTATCAAGCACCCAATGCCTTCCTCTGGCTTTATAATTGACCTATAAAAGAAGATCAATTCTTTTTAGGTATCCCAAACTTGCTTGGATCCTTGAAGGTTAGTTACCAAGGTCTTTGATACCCAAATGTCCTTCTTCTTTGGGCCCACAATTGTTGTACCAATGAACCTAGCCTTCACACCATTGGCACCCTTAACAAGCTTGTAGCAAGAATCAAATCTAATTGAGGATACATTAGGTTGCTTGTTCTTGTTAGTCTTGCAATATTGCTCTATATGCCCAACTTGCTTCTATCTATTACAAAACCGACCATTGCTCTTCACAAAGCTAGCTTTGGGAGTGACAAAGGCCGCCTTACCTTTCTTGGAGGTATAGGCTAATCCCTCTTTGTTTAGAGAAAACCTTTGGCTACCCAAGCACTTTAGCAAGCGAGCATCTCTACCATAGGCATTGCCTAAGGCACGAGTGAGCTCATTCACCTCCTTCTTGAGGGTCTCATTTTCCACCATTAGTGAGGCATCACAAGTGAAACCATCACTCAAAGGTGAAGTAGAAGTGGAAGTGCAGCAAGAAGGGTTAGTGGGAGCAACAATAATGTTCTTATAAAAAGATTTATCAAGAATATCACATGTTAGTCCCACATCACATGACACAATCACTTGCTCCTTCTTGGGTTCCTCCTTCTTGACTTGCTCGAGGAGAGAGGAGTGAGCCTTTTCAAACTTAGAGTGAGCTTTGCCAAGCTTCTCATGGTCTTCCCTTAGACTCTCATGAGAAGCATTGAGCTCATCAAAGGATTGCTCAAGAGATTTGATCTTCTTGCGCAATTCTTTGCACTCCTTTCTCTTCATCTCAAAGCAAGTGTGTACTTGTTCACACATGTCCAAGAGCTCCTCCTTGATGTACTCATCCTCATCATCATCACTCCTACAATCATCACTTTCACAATCATCATCACTCACATCATATTTTTACCTTGGTGGGCTTTGCCATGAGGCATGTCGATGGAGTGTCGAAGATGGAAGGCTTGTTGTTGATGGCAATGCTTGCTAGTGCCTTCTTGATGGATTTCTTGTCATCATCACTAGAGCCATCATCATCATTGGAGGTGCCATCACTATCCCAAGTGACTATATAGCCACTTCCCTTCTTCTTCTTCGTGAAAGTCATCTTCTTCTCCTTCTTCTATTTCTTTTCCTTCTTCTGATGAGGACATCACTACTTCATCGCATACAAGCCAAGGAGAGGAGGAGGTCTAGCATGGGCGTCCAATTCATCTTTTTCATGGTGGAAGCCCAGTCCAACTCAAGTTCGAGTCCTGGCTCACGCTCCAAGACCAGTCTACCTTAAACTGGTCCACCCAGGACGCATCCGGACTCCAGTTTTCGACGATCCACATATGGTTGGAAAGATAATTTGATAAGGAAGCCAATACAAGGGGTTTCATGTCAAAAGACCCTCAGAATCAACAGGAATCATCGAAACAAGTCAGCATCCAGAATCTGCCAGGGTGCTGCGACACCGTCTTTTGGTCCGTTGGACCGTGTATCGTGTTTGGGCCCATTAGGGGGCGCGTCCAGGGGGAGGTGATGCCCAAGACTCTATAAATAGCAGCCAGTCGCTCTCCTTAGGGTTTGGATTTTGTTTAGTTCTTGATTTCCTCAGTGAAATAGACATCGTTTTGCTGCAACTGTGCCGCCAAGGCTACTTGCTGTGAACCAGGGCCCCAGTTCTTGATCTTGTTCGCCTGTGGCGATTAGTCCTTTTGAATAAAGAATTGAACTCCTTCTTATTTTCATAAGCCTCATATTTATTTGCCATTTCATATTGTGTTCATCCCGTTCTTGCTTGTGTTCTCGATTCGCTTGCAGAAAAGCCTTCTCGGCGAGGTCAATCGCATTCGCGTGGTTGATAACCAACGGAGCAGTGGTGTAACAGTTGCGGGGGTCCGAATTAGTCTTGGTTCGAAGCCTAGATCGTGAACGTCAAGTCTCCACCAATCGACGCTATCATACCTGTCGGAAGATCGGGCCTAGTCTACATCAAGTGGTATTAGAGCCCTTGTTGCCCGTTAGGTATAACTTTGTTTTCCCCTTTAGATTGTTACTAGTTTTTACATTACCTATAGTCCACAAAAAGCCAAAAAAATACATCGTCACATATTCCCTGTCCTATAGCCTCATTCTGTCGTGCAATTTTGTCTATGTTTCGCATTGTTGAGTTTGTGCCCTAGGTCAAGTTCTGGTTGCTGGTTTTAGATCATTTTTTAGTCCAGCTTGTGTTTTCCCCTTTGTTTTTCATCATAATCCGTGAACATCTCCAAGTCTTGTTGAGTTTCCTTTGTATCCATCAAACCCTAGTCCACGCCATCTAATTTCCTACACTTGTCTTCACTGTTTCCATCAAATCATTGCTGTCGTGACCAATTTTGCGAGCATTGTTCCTGTTTTATCCTCTAATTCGGAGTCTGTTCTTAAAACTGGTCTAGTTTTCGCATACGAACTCGGATTTCGACGTTCCATATATCAAAATTGATCAGAAAATTTTTTTGGATCTGTCCATCCCTCGCATTGTCTGGGTCAGAGATTTTTATTTTGGTCAAAAAGTGGTCACAAGATCCTCTTTTTGTGGTCATAAGGTTTTTGTCGATTTTGAGCACGTCTTCTAAAAATTCCACAGGCCACATCTTTCACTTGTTTAAGCTCATATTTTCTGTGGTTACTTATTTTGTACTCCTAAGTGAAGAAAAAATATCAAAAAAAGAAAAAGAAAAAGTCGAAGAATCCCAAAAACAATGACAGCCCAAAAATAGAGAAAAAAGAGGGGTAAAAGCGGAACAATATCTAGAGGAGCACATAGAGAGCGCCATTTGAGCTGTGTTTACGTGTGCTGATTTCTTCCTTGTTCCTAATCATATTCTTGCTAGTTCACATCACTTGATACATCTGGTACTTGGAACGTGAGTAGGCCAGCAACTAAGACGAGTACTTGGGATACTTATTCAGCTTTGCTATTCAGTTGCGAATTTTGCTATTCCTTGCTACTATATTGTGCCTGTCCAAGCTCCACTTTCTTCTAACCAAGTACAGGTTTGCCTTGCAACTATTACACTCAAGCTACAACGGTATCACAGTCACCTGACCGATTGCACCGCCTGTTGCTTTGGTAAGAACACTTGTAAGACCGTAGTAAGACGCTTGAGAGTTGAGTGCCTTATTTTTCCTTATCCACAACCTAAGTAGTTGGTAGGGATAATACTATTTGTGTTGTCTTTTCCTTTCTACTAACCATGTCAGGAAAAGGCAGAGGCAACGGCCAAGGCAATGAGGACGCACCTACAGATTTCAATGACTGTGTTTCTAAGAATGAGCTTCGTGCCGTTCTTGATGACAAGTTCAATGAGATCCTTCAACAAATCACCAATTTGGTCAAGAGGATTGAAGATGTTGAACAATGACATCCTGAACCACGTCCTAAAGAAGAAGATGATGATCTCTCTAAGGAGGATGATGGCGACGCGGAGGCTGAAGCCGAAGCTCAACGACGTGCTGAGGATGCACGTAACCGTAATCGGTTGAACTTTAACCGACATGGTATGGGAGGTAACAACCAAGGTAATAATGATCCTTTCTCTAAAACCAAGTTTAAGATACCTCCTTTTTCCGGTTCTGCTGATCCTGAAGCATATTTAGATTGGGAGATGGCTGTAGATCAAAAATTTAGCTCCCATCAAGTACCTGAAGAATATAGAGTTAGACTTGCTACTAGTGAGTTTACTAGTTTAGCTCTTTTCTGGTGGAATGATATTTGCAACAATGCTAATGCTAATGCTCAAATACCTCAAACCCGGACTGTACTTAAACGACGAATGAAATCAAGATTTGTTCCTCCATACTATCAGCGTGATCTGCGATTAAAACTGCAACATTTAAATCAAGGTAGTAAAACTGTTGAGGAATATTATCAGGAGCTTTTAATTGGTCTAGCACGTAGTAACATACAAGAGGATGAAATGGATAAGTGTTCTAGATTTTTTGGAGGTTTGCGTCGTGAAATACAGGATGTTCTTGACTATAAAGAATGGACTAGATTTTCCCAATTATATCATTATGCTATTAAAGCTGAAAGGGAAGTACAGGGACGACAACCTAGGCGATCCACGACTCCATCCATTCCTTCGCGTCCAACCGAGGTGAGTAAATTTTCTAATGTGCAGACACCACCAACACCTGTAAAGAAGAGTTCTCCTATCACACCTTCTTCCAGTGGATCTGCTACACCTTCCTCTAGCAGCTCTTCTAAAGTTGTGTGCCACCGCTATAAGGGCATGGGACATATTGCTAAAGAATGCCCCAGCAAACGCGTATATATTGCTACTGATGACGGTGGGTATGCTATAGTGCTAGTGATGAAGAGAATGAATTTGCACTTGCAACTGATCTTTATGCAGATAAATTTGCGGATAGTGCTGAAGATCCTGATGAGGTAATTGATAGTGTGGCATGCACTGCAGACTACAAATCAATCCTTGTTTAGCGTGTTTTGAGTACACAAGTTGAGCCAGTAGACAAGTTACAATGCCATAATTTGTTTCAAATGTTCCTCATTGTTAATAATTTCCGTGTTCGTGCTATAATTGATGGAGGGAGTAGCAATAACTTGGCAAGTTCTAAGCTTGTCAAGACTCTCGGTTTATCTACATGTGCTCTTCCACATTCATACCATGTTCAGTGGTTCAACAATAGTGCTAAGGCAAAGGTAACACAATCTGCTCATGTGCATTTTTCTATCGGGTCATACTATGATTATGCTGATTTTGATGTCGTGCCTATGCAAGCTTGTTCACTTTTGTTAGGCCGCCCTTGGCAATATGATAATAATGTTGTACATCATGGTAGGCAAAATAGATATACTTTTATGTTTAAAGGAAAGACTATTGCTTTACTTCCTTTAACACCTGCTGAAATTGTGCAATATGAAAAGGAACTTGCTGAAAAGAAAAAGAAAGGCCTTGATAATGACTCTAGCAAACCACTAAATGAACCTTCAAGTAACATGAAAGAAGTTTTATTTGCTCTAAAATCTGTTCTTGCTGTTCATGATGAACCATGTTATGCTCTAACTTATACATCGCCTATATGTCCACTTGGTCCTACTCCTAGTGCTATGCCTCTTGTTGGTACTAACCTTTGGCAGGAGAAGGAGGATGAATTCCCAACAGGGAAGCCACCATGGCAGCCGCCTTTGCGAAGGATGGGGCGCCAAGATGAACGTCTTCTTCCGGAACCATCGTTGCTGTCATCCAATGGAGGAGACAATCTACTTCAGTCGAGGACGACTTCAATTCAAGAAAGGGAGGATGATGAGGACATCACTACTTCATTGCATACAAGCCAAGGAGAGGAGGAGGTCCAGCATGGGCATCCAATTCATCTTTTTCATGATGGAAGCCCAGTCCAACTCAAGTTCGAGTCCGGCTCGGGCTCTAGGACCAGTCTGCCTTAAACTGGTCACCCAGGACGCATCTGGACTCCGTTTTCAACAATCCACATATGGTTGGAAAGCTAATTTGATAAGGAAGCCAATCCAAGTGGTTTCACGTCAAAAGACCTTCGGAATCAATGGGAATCATTGAAACAAGGTAGCATCCAGAATCTGCCAGGTGCTGCGACACCGTCTTTTGGTCCGTTGGACCGTGTATCATGTTTGGGCCCATTAGGGGGCGCGTCCAGGGGGGTGACACCCAAGACTCTATAAATAGCAGCCGTCACTCTCCTTAGGGTTTGGGTTTTGTTTAGTTCTTGATTTCCTCGTGAAACAGACATCGTTTTGCTGCAACTGTGCCGCCAAGACTGCTTGCTGTGAACCAGGGCCCCAGTTCTTGATCTTGTTCGCCTGTGGCGATTAGTCCTTTCGAATAAAGACTTGAACTCCTTCTTATTTTCATAAGGCTCATATTTATTTGCAATTTCAGATTGCGTTCATCCCATTCTTGCTTGTGTTCTCGATTCGCTTGCAGGAAAGCCTTCTCGGCGAGGTCAATCGCGTTCGCGTGGTTGATAACCAACGGAGCAGTGGTGTAACGGTTGCGGGGGTCCGAATCAGTCTTGGTTCGAAGCCTAGATCGTGAACGTCGAGTGTCCACCAATCGACGCTATCATACCTTTCGGAAGATCGGGCCTAGTCTACATCATCTTCTCCTTCTTATGCTTCTTCTTTTCATCCTCATCATTGTCACTATTGTAGGGACAATCTGCTACAATGTGATCTAGGCTCTTGTACTTGTAGTATCTCCTCACATACTTCTTGTTGTGATCTCTTCTCTTTCTTGCACCATAGCCCTTCTTCTTAATGAATTTACCCATCTTGCGCACAAGGAGAGCCATAGCTTCATCATCACTTGATTCTTTCTTGGACTTTCCCTTGTTCTTGGATGATGAGCTAGCCTTGAATGCTACACTCTTCTTCTTGTTGTCTTCATCTTCTTTCTTCTCATCCTTGTCAACCCCCACCCTTTCCACACAGTATGTCTCTTGTGTCATGGCATCACCTAGTACTTGGTTAGGGGTAAGCTCCTTCAATCCTCCTCTTATGATGAACATTCTCAACATCTCAAATCTTGGAGGTAAGCACATCAAGAACCGATGGGAGACACCATCATCATTGATCTTCTCTCCCAATGCCTTCTAATCATTCACAATCACTTGGAGCCTATGGAACATCTCCGGAATGCTCTCATCATCCTTCATCTTGAAGCTTGTCAACTTGTCCTAGAGGATGTATAGCTCGGCACTCTTCACCGCCGGTGTGCCCTCATATGTTTCTTCCAATCTCTTCCACACCTCACTAGCTTTCTCACAATCCTTGATTTGCTCAAACACCTTAGGAATCAATGGCATTATAGATGGTGTTGAGAGCCATTGTATTGCATTGCTTGTTGGCCTTGTCTTGGTTGGTGAGATTGGTGGGATCAAGAATCACATAATTACTCTCGGTTACATCCCACACTTGATCATTGATTGAACCAAGATACATCTTCATCTTTCTCTTCCAATAGTCATAGCATGTGCCATCAATGGTTGAACACAACTTGAGCCATAATTTGACACCGAGGTTGTTAAGCCTTCAATCAAACAGTGACCACAGCTCTGATACCACTTGAAAGGTCCTAATCTGGCTAGAGGGGGGGTGAATAGCCTATTTAAAACTCTACAAATTCACTAGAGCAAGTTGTTAGTAAACTAAATGGCGAAATGTAAACTTGCTCTAGCTCTACAAGGGTTGCAAGCCACCTACCCAACAATTCTAGTTGCTATGATCTCTAGGCACACAAGAGGCTAAGTCACTACTCACTAAGAGCTCTCAACAAGGCTACCCTAAAGAGCTCCAGTAGATGAAACTAAGCTACAAAGCAAGCTCTCAAAACTAGTTACACTAAAGAGCTTGCTACAACTAGTTTACAAGAAAGTAATGGAGTGAGTAAGATGATTACACCGCTGAGTAGAGGAATGAACCAATCACAATAAGATGACAACCAATCACCGGGAGAAATCCAATCACACAAGAGACACAAGATTTTTCTCCCGAGGTTCACGTGCTTGCCGGCACGCTAGTCCCCGTTGTGTCGACCAACACTTGGTGGTTCGGCGGCTAAGAGGTGTTGCACGAACCTTGTCTACACAATTGGATATCGCAAGAACCTACCCACAAGTGAGGTAACCTAATGACACGAGTAATTTACTAGAGCTACCTTGAGGCTCTTCGCCGGAGAAGGTGCAAGACCCCTCACAATATCTGGAGCCGGCCACGAATAGTCACCAACACATGCTGAACCTCCTCTACTACACCAAGCCATCTAGGTGGCGGCAACCACCAAGAGAAACAAGAAATCTACAAGCCACAACGATACCCAAGTGCCACTAGATGCAATCACTCAAACAAATGCACTTGGAATCACTCCCAATCTCACTATGATGATGAATCAATGATGGAGATTAGTTGGAGGTGTTTGCCTAGGCTCACAAGGATGTTAGGAATGCCAAAGTACCAAGAGAGTGAGGCCCAAGCCAGCCAAACACTATTTATAGACTCTCTCAAACGAATAGAGCTGTTAGGGTCAAGGAGGGGGATTTGGCGAGTTGACCGGACACGCCAGTCGGGATGATCGGACACGCTGGCCTCAGCGTCTGGTCATGGGATGGCCACCACATGTTGCCTATTTGAACCAGCACCATTAATCTCCAATGGCTATTTCCTGAGCGAGAGAATAGTTAAGTTGTGACCAGACACAGCGCTCAAGTGACCGGACTCAACACCGCGGCGTCCGATCATTTACAGAAAGGTTCCAGAGCCGGAAATCACCGACTGGACGCATCAGGTTCACATCAACCTGACGCACCCCAGCGTCCAGTCCTCACTCTACTTTGCTACGCACTCCCGAGGTGCTGACACCAGCGTATATCATCAACGGCCTGACGTAGGCCCTGCGCGTCCGGTCACAAGTTGGTTCCTACGTCCTCGGGCCGCACCGTGCCTCCTCTGGATAGCATGATCGGATGCACCCTCTGTGTTAGGTCACTGTGTCCAATCATCCTTCTGCGCTCTCGGCCAACATAGCCATCCTGCCTATAATTGACCGGACACACCCGGGGTGAGTCCGGTCACCCCAACGCCAGCATCCGGTCACACACCTTAACCTCCTTTTCATTTTCTAAGTCCACAACCACTTTGCCCTTGCTTCCAAGTTGCTAATCACAGAGTGTAGAACTTAAGTGCATGTGTGTTAGCATTTTTCAAAGCATTTTACAAGGGTCAAAGTTAGCACACTAGATTCCTTAATACATATGCAAGAATCATGTCACCTAGTGGCACTCGATAACCGCCTAGCCAAAGATTTCCCTTCTTTATAGTATGGCTATTGATCCTAAATGCACTTACACCCTCTATGGTGTCTTAAGTTCCAAAACAAAAACCTATCTTATACCTTTGCCTTGATCTCCTTGGTTTTTGTTTCTCTTTCATCTTTTCCAAGTCGGAGCACTTGATCTTCAAGTTTGGTCTTCACCATCACCAAGACCATCATCTAGCTCCACCACTTGTCATAGGACCATCCTTTCATGTCTACATACTTAGTACAAGGATTAGTCCCTAGGTTTTATCAATTATCCAAAGCCAAACGAGGGCTTTCATCGGCGAGGCGCGTGGTGCACTTAGGGAGCCCGCTTCCTCGGGTGCACGTGCCTCCAAGTGAATGCTGACAGTTCCTGGGGCAAGATGGATGGTTTGTGTGCCATGCAGGACCTGACCCTGGTTCTGGGCTTAGCCTTGCGTGGTGTGGCACCGGGTAGCCACCTGATCACTAACGACGATGCTGCGTGGTGGCGGGTGATTTCGTATCTCGTGCGTGCCCTGACATGGTGCGCTCCACTGGTGGCGAAGACGCCGCTCGAGGTGTGGTTCTACCACTGGACCCAGGCTTCCCACATGGTTGGCTAGGATGGGGTGGAAGCTGGTGGTGGGCATTGACCCGTTGGTGTGGATGATCTCGCGGTTCCCCAGAAGGATGTGTCTAGTTGATGCCATTCCCTAGGTGGTTTCACCATGAGTTGTGGGCCTCTAGCTTCCTGGACGGAAGACTTGGCCATGGCTGGTGATGAAAGAGGGTGTTGGCCCCCCTATGTAGGTGAACTCTAGGATGCTACCATGGAGGGCAGTTATGAGAGTATGTCCACCATAGACCGTGGGGTCTAGATCTCTTGAGCGGAGGTTCAGGACGTGGCTAAAGGTGGACGCGGGCACTAGCCCTTTGACACCCATGAACTCATAGTTTTCATGGTGGATGTGGCCGCCGTGGGCCATTCCACGAGTGAGTCCACTGTCGGTGCGAGGAGCCATTGCTTCCTTCTCAACAAACGAGAGTGCACGACTATCCCGTACCTGACGCACCAACTATCAGTATTTTGTAAACCAGACTAGTAAACTTATACGACTGCCGTGCTACTCTAGGAAGACGATGGTAGCATCCAAAAGACACAAGGATTTATACTGGTTCAGGACAGAGCCCTACGTCCAGTCTTAGAGGTGATCGAGTACGTGTTCCTCGCTTGAATGCTCTGAAGTTCTTACAAGGGGGGTGCAAGAATGGTGGAAGAGGTAGGAGAGCTAGAGCTAGGAGATGGACTGCCTGAAGGGAAGCCTCAGGAGCCCTACCACGATGTGAATGTGTTGAAGATGATGATCGGAAGGATGCCCTGGTCGCCCTTATATAGAGTTCGAGGCCAGGGCATGTACAAAGAAGAAGGTTCTCCCAACTAAGGGGTCATAAGCCTAACGGAGGGGCCGAGCTAACTTGGCTTGCAAGTTACGTCATCTTGTGGCGCACGTCCGAGCGCGGTTGTTGTCATGGTCTTGCGCCCACATCACGGTAAGGTGTGGCGTGGTGCTATTGTGCTAGCCATGGCAACACTGTTGGCATGGTTGTGGTTCACCAGCCATCATGTGCGATGTGGTCTCTGTCGTGGTCTTCATCATCGTCTCCTGATGTTCTGGGGGTACCGTATAGGAGTTGGTGGCTGCCCCCAGGTCATCAAGTAGGAGGCCATGATCCCGAGCTTTGGGGTCGTGGCTCACATTGGTTGGAATGGCCTCTAAGTCAAGGCCTCCATCGTGGATCCCATTCCGTAGTGGGTAGAATCATACATGTGTCTTGTTGAACCATATTTGGACAATGGGTCGCCGTAATGGCGGCATAGGGATGGCGTCTGATCGGACCGAGGTGACCACTATCCCCTTGGTCTTTGTGGGGTCAGTGCGGCGTGTCTACTCTTGTCAGAGCGGGCACGCTTGGCTGGGCTTGACCTCTCCCTGTTCCTCCTAGGGGTCAGGACGATGGAGAGGTCATGAGTCTCTTGTGTGTCGTGCGGCTAAGGTAGAAGGGAGGGGTCATGGCTGACCCTAGCCTTGGTATCTAGCCTGGTTCACTTGACTTAGCCAGGCCTCGGTCGTTCGGGCCTTCGCTAGCTGATGTACCATGGGCCGCTCGCCCTGCTAACTAATCGGTGCCTTGAGACACCTAGGGATCATAACCCCGACAACTTGCAACATACAAAAGAGGCCAAATGAAACACTTGAAACATGCGTATGAAACACT